>NW_017671228.1:140958-229888 GCF_001879085.1 Nicotiana attenuata
TGTCTTGGTTACCATGGCTAGTCTGGTATGGATCCTAGCCTTCTTCATAGGAAACACTATCATTCCTAAAACGCAGAACATAAAGACGAAAACCCTCCTGTGGATATGCCCTAGTGATGTGAGGGCGAATTCATCTGAATAGGTACGGTAGGACTTGCTATGACTGTACCTCTCGAACAGATAGTCGAAAGGAATATAGGAGTCCTTCAAACAAGTCAAATCTGAGTTTCTCTTCAACCCCATTATTTTGAAGAAACCCATACCCTTGCGGTTTTCTGGCATGAGCAAACCCGGAGTCTCCCAAGGAATACCGGCTAACCCACCTATTTCTTCGAGCAATGGGGTCATTTCAAGGTCCCCAAATCGAAACACTGATCTATCACTGTCCCAGAATAAAGTCGCAGCCTCTATGATTTTGTTGTCAGGCTGGATTTCCAAAAGAGAAGGTAAGTTCCCCAAATACTTGCGGACGAGAGTCCGGTCACTGGAATGAAGGTCCTCCCACCAACTTAGCAACCTTGGGTGAATGTTGGTTACCATGCCGAATCTGGGGATTTCGTGCCTCATTTCTGCAAAACAAAGTGTTAGTCCCTTACCCCACCGGACTCGACTATTTAAATCAATAATTAGCATAATGGCATTTAGTTCTCCGAATAAATGTACAGAACAATGGTGTTGTCCGTTTGGTTTCCAGGGGAACCCAGTGGACTTTGGACAAGGCTATCTTAAAAAGTCATTATGTGGACAGCATAACTGACTTGACTAGATTTGACAGTGATGCATGAACAATTAAATAGAATAAGGTTTCTATGAGGTGCTAGACCGGTACCCTTGAGCGGACAACTCAAGAGGGAAAGGCACGGAACCATTGACTGCACCGCTGATCGACTGGTTTTACCGCAAATATGCCTTTGCCAAATTTAGGGGGTAATAATATCGGAAGAGCGCAACAACTCGTCAAGTGTTGCTATGGTATTTGTTTGGCACTAGTGGAATATGATGTTGAAGATGCAATTACAAAAAATGAAACAAATTGTCACGTATTTTCACGTTCATAATGATTACAATAATTGCTCGAAAATTACAACAGTATTGGAGGAAAACAGTAAATGAAAGCGGTTAAAGAAAGAAAAAGAAACAAAAAGGCCAAGTCAGTTTCGAAGTAGAAGAGAGATAAAGCTATTAAATAAAAGCAATAAAGAAGCAATAAAGTCACGAATAACATGTAATGGTAAAAGCCTAAAGAAGTCCCCAGCAGAGTCGCCATGCTATCAACGCACCCTTTTTCTCGCGAAATCGGGTTTATGACATTTGAGAAGACAACTCTATTCCCGTATGGGAATTGGGTTTTTGGAATTGAAGAGTCGCCACCTAATGATTAAGTGCATTAGGACACTAAGAGTTTGAGTTTGAAAACCAGAGTTCGGGTAAAGGCTAGAAATTATCTCGAGGGGAACGTGTTAGGCACCCCTCAAGATCCACTAGTGTGGTTCCCGACCATGCTATGTTGTGACTAAAATGCAAATAAGTATACAAATAACTTCACACATAAGGGTTACAAATAGATACGTAACAAACATGTTGGAATCAAGGTCTAGATGATCTGCAATTTGTGTGAGGGAGGGTCTAAATGCATAAAATTAATCAAGACATTGAATAAACAAAGAAGAAAAATTTAGGGGAAAAAGGAATAATGCAGTAAAATTAAAGAGGGGTTTTGGGTAGTTAAAAAGACAAAATTTTATTGATATTAAACAGTCACATAAAGGAAAGGGGGTCCTAGGTTTGTAAAACACATGGATCATCCACACAACACCGGTAATCAATCGTACGCATAGAGTTATCATGTGATCATCATCTCCATGTCTACCCTTCCCACCCCGTTAAGGTATTCAAGCGCGGAATGGTATCGTTACCTACTACATGCTATTACCCATCCCACCTATAAGTCCCGGAGGCGTTTAGGACTACTAATCCTAAAGGGAGGGAGCTTTGCTTTTCAGGGGTTTCAAAAGGATAAAATTCTAGGGCGACAAACAAAACACATAAAGCAGTTAATGGGGAAATAAGAACAATTAAAGGCTCAAGCAGGCCTCCTCACTTAAAAAAAAGAATTGTTAGCATGTCTTACACATACTGTTTAGGTCATTAATTAAAATTAGCGTAGGAAGAATTGATTAACCACATATTTCCCAGATAGGGAGTCCAAATTAGTTCTGCTTAGATGTAGTTGTCGAAAACTGATAGTCGATTAATTATCTAACTATTTGTATGTTAAACAGGGCATATAGGCATGATATCTATTAATCCAGGGACGGTGAAATAACTGATTGCAAAAAGTCATTAGTTATAAGCTCTACGAGTGTTAAACAAATTGCCACTGATTTTAAACTTAGGAACGAGTGGCGATTCTGATTAAGTTGATAGTTCCTATAGGCATGCTTTCTAAGTGTAACTGATTTTGAGCAGAGATCCTATAGGCAGGTCATCTATATGTAATGAATTATTTTAACTCCTATAAGCAGGCTTGCCTAATGACAAATGTATATGCAAAGTGCAGGAAGTCCTATAGGCATATTATCTATACAATATGCAGAGCTTCATTATCGATTTATTGTCGTGGTATTATTACAAATTGCAGAAAACCTATGGGCATGGTATCTATGTGAAAAATGCAGGC
The DNA here is from genome assembly GCF_001879085.1 of Nicotiana attenuata. Classification (NCBI taxonomy): domain Eukaryota; kingdom Viridiplantae; phylum Streptophyta; class Magnoliopsida; order Solanales; family Solanaceae; genus Nicotiana; species Nicotiana attenuata. The sequence goes on from NW_017671228.1 coordinate 143,639, forward strand.
TTTGAAAGTGATAACCCTATGAACATGGTTTCTAGGCGAGATGCAGAATTTTAAAGAGTAAATATCCTATAGACATAGTATCTACGTGAAAATGCGTAGTTTGAAAGTAATGATCCTATGAACATGATTTCTATGTGAAAATGCAAAATTTTAAAGAGTAAATATCCTATAGACATAATTTCTATGTGAAAATACAGAATTTTAAAGAGTAAATATCTTATAGACATGATTTCTACCCCTTTGGCATGCATTCAGTCCCATCCCCTTTCACTATACCCCAGTAGTTATTACAAAGTTATTTACAAAGCTTATTACAGACCAAGCGAATCAGAAGGAATAATAAAATTACATCAGTGATTACATCTACATCTAATCAGCCTAATCCAGACTCAAAGTCTAATAATATGAGATAAACCAACTTCCAGGATCGGATTTTCAAAGCCTTTCTCTTATTTGGGATGTGTCAAAGTTCCAAGTAACTTCAAGAATTCCAGGCAATGCTTACACCCCAAATATCATTGCAGAGTTAAGAACATAGTGCAGTGTGGAAGGGCCAGCCCTCAAATGTCCAAGTTTAGAGGGAACTCAAGGTCCCAAGGCAAGGCTCATAAGAGGGGGGCAGAACTTAGAGACTAGGAGTAAGTGTAAGTGCAATGAAAGGGAATTAGGGGGAGCCAGGGTAGGCTGGTGGTCGTGCCCAGCAACTGGAATGCTGGCACACCCCTGACCAGCCGGTCAGCTTAAAAATTAAAGAGTTAGGACCTTTTGAAGGTCAGGTTCAGCCCTGGACAGCAACTTGGATGCTGCCAGGCTATACCTTAACTCAATACACATAAGGGAATGGGGTATGGGTAATTGAAAGAGGCTAGGATCCAAAGGACCCAGTTTTAATCCATGAAAATAACTTTGTATATCGCCATGTCTTAAACTACAGCCCAAGCACATAAAAGGGGGGTGGGGATAGGGATTCATTGCAGCAACATATAGCAAGACATAAGTATTACTTTAAAGTTGAACTCTACAAAGCAGTAAAGTAGGCATGGGCATAAAAGCTTGTAATTAAACACATTGGAGTTGATGCTAGAATCAAAAGTAGGACATACCAGTTGTAGAAAAATAAATGAAAAGCAGAAGCTTTGGCAAGCCAAATTGCGAGCAAGCAATGCAAAAGATCTCAGAAGAGAGTAAAGAGTGCAAGAGAGTTTGTGATTCGAAAATCAGTGAATGAGGATTGTTGAAAGTATAGAAGGGAAGGCCCTTTTTTATAGTGCAGCAAGTAAGTAAGAAAAGGTAAGGAAAATAACCTTGAAAATTAATCTCCCTTCAATTAAGGGATTCTGATTTACAACGGGTATAGATAATTAAGGAAAGGGTCAATCAGAATATTTTTCCAAGCAGTACAATAAAGGGTAAATACATAAAAACTATTTAAGGTAAAAGTCTAGTGGTACTTGATTTGTGAAAAACAAGGAAAGGGAATCAATAAAACAGCCAGTAAAAGAACCAAGTTGAAAGCCTTGTTCGATTGAACCGAGTCAGAAAAGTGGAAAAGGAAAGTTTAGTTTAGGGGAAAATCAGTAACAATCAAGTAAGCAACATTAAAGGGATTCAGAATCAATTAACAGTTGGCAAAACCTTTGAAAGAGAATCTCTCATATATAAAACACATAGACATGTCAAGCAAGAAGGATGTCATGCTAATTACAAAAGACCAGCAAGAAAGTTATGAAATCACAAACGCAGAAAAAGTTCAAATTCTGTTCATAAACTCGGAGTGACTCTGAGAGTTTAAGGTTTCAAAGTAGAACCCCTGTCCAAACACAAAATCAAACTTGCCAAAGAAACCCCCAAATCTTAGGGTTTTTAAACTCGAATTCGACACAGAGATGAGAAGGCAAGCTATTGAAACAGACTTAGAGACCTCTTTCAGAGTCTCATGAGAAAACATACAAGCACAATAGCAGGTCCAAGGCAAATAGAACATAGAAACTAATTTGAAGTCCAGGGAACAAGTTTCAAGAAAAGCTTGGAATTTAAACGAGTTCAGGAGATAAAGGGGTAGTGTAAACTTAAGGAAATAGTCGATGAAACACATCTAGAAAGAACAAAGTCTGGTAAAGGCAAACAAAGTACTAAAACTCAGTAGGAAAACACAGTAAAGGAACACATAAGATAGGCATGTGAGAGCATGATATTGAAACCAGTAGGAGACAGAACGGAGCACAACAGAAAACTTCATAATACAACAAATATAAGAACACACGAAAAAGCATGCGAGTCAGAAAAGAGCAAATAAGAACATAGCAGGGATCGATTCACACCAAGAAAAGAAGAAGAAGAAGAGTCAGAAACATTTTCAAGAACCTTTTCCAGAAACCCTAATCGAAAAGAAGTAACCTTTTTTGAAAGAAAATCAGAGAAAACGTTTAAGAATCTTAAGCAATATTGCAAACGTATAACAGATCTAAAAATAATCGGAGAGAACCTCGATAGTTAGGGTTTCAGATGAACCCTAGAATGAGAAAGGCTTCGAAAATGTCCGATCTATGTTGGATGAGGAATAATCGGGCTCTTGAGGCTTAAATATGCCGGAGCAAAGGCCGGAGAGGCCATGGAACCAAAGATCTGAGAAGATCTGAAAGAGAACCATCAGAGTCAGACTTTGAAACCTCGAACATCCAAGGTTTAATGGTGGAGGGGGTGAGTATAGACCATCCATGGCCTGAAAAGCCATGGATTCCGGTGGAGTGGTGGTTGGAAAGGGCAGGAGACGATTAGGGTTTCGACGAACCGTTGAGAGAGTTTGAGAGAAGAAAGGGTTTCAAAGGCGGCTATCAGAATGAAATGAGGGATTAGGGTAGGTCATTTGGGATTAAAATGGGGTCGGGGCCGGGTAACATAAAATTGGGTTGGTCTAATTAGGCCTGGGTCAATTAGGGTTTAAATTGAAATGTAAAGTAGGATACAATTGAAATGAAATGGGGCTAAATGTTAAATAGCCAGTTTTCCCTTTTTATTTATAAAATATAGTAAAGATGATTTTAAAAGCAAATTAAAAGTACTGAGCCAGTAAATAATATATAAATATTAATTTAAAAATACTGGAACCAATTTTATAATTATGAAATGCTATCAATCTTAAAATAGGCTGAAATTGCAATTATAGGCAATTTAGTCTTTTAAATACCAAACAAATTTGTAAAAAATATAAAAAAATCACCTCAACTATATTTTGGTATAAATATAAGAATAAAATAAATTATTCACCAAAATTGATAGTTTTGGGGAATAATTACTTATTTTTGTACTGCTAAAGTGGAGAATAAATTGATTTTAAAAATCTTTAAAACTTAGGAAAAGTACCAAAATACTTGGGCATGCTTATATATGCATATGCATGTTATTTTGAAAGTGTTTTGTATATAAAAATACATAGGGAAAAATTGGGTATCAACAGGTTTAAATTGGGAAAGTTGACCGGATGTTGACTTATGTGTAAACGACCTCGAATTTGAATTTTGATGGTTCCGTTAGCTCCGTTAGGTGATTTTGGACTTTGGATCGCGTCCGGAATGTGATTGGGAGGTCCGTGGTAGAATTAGGCTTGAATTGACGAAAATTGGAATTTTGGTGATTTTGGCCGGTAGTGGAAATCTTGATATTGGGGTTGGATTAGATTTTCGGAAGTTGGAGAAGGTTTGTGGTGTCATTTCTTACTTGTGTTCAAAATTTGAGGTCATTCAGATGTGGCTTGGTAGGTTTCGGCATCATTTGTGGAATTCGTAAGTTTAGAAGTTCTTATGCTTGAATACGAGTGTAATTTGGCGTTTCGATGTTGTTTTGAGTGATTCGAAGGTTCGACTAAGTTTGTATGATGTTATAGGATCTGTTGGTATGTTTGGTTGTGGTTCCGAGGGCCTCAGGGTGATTTCGGGTAGTTATCGGAGTGTTTGGAGTTGGAAAAATGCAGCTGAAGCTGCTCTTGCTGGTGTTTCCGCACCTACGGAGTGGGAACCGCAGGTGCGAGGTCGCATGAGCGGATTGTGAGGCCATCACAGATGCGGTTAGGTGATCGCAGGAGCGGAGTCAGCCTTTTTAATGAATCTCCGCGGAAGCAGAGCCCTGCTCGCAGATGCGGTTCCGTAGGTGCGGAACTAGGACGGCAAGTGCGGTTTAGCTAGGCAGGAAACCCCATCTCGAGGTTTTGTTCTCCATTTTCAATTTTGTACTTGAGGAACTCGGAAGAGAGGCGATGTTTCGAAGGATTTCAAGGAGCAACATTGGGGTAAGTGATTCTAACCCATAATGGTATAAATTTCGTGAATCCATGGCTTTATTTATCATCTAATAAGGGATTTGAGTTAGAAGTTTGGGGATTTAGGGCTTGAGAATTGGAGAGTGGATTTTGGGGATTTGAGTGACCAAATAAGGTCAAATTTTGATAAATTTTGTATAATTAGACTCGTGAATGAATGGGCTTTCGAGTTTTGTGACTTTTGTTGGATTTCGAGTCGCGGGCCCGGGGGTCGGGTTTGAGCCGATTAGGGATTTTGGTTATAATTTGGAATTTTCTTGTGGAATTGGGTCCTTTAGCCTATATTGATCGTATTATGTTGCTTGTGGCTAAATTCGGGATACATAGAGGCCGATTTGAGAGGCAAAGGCATCGCGGAGTAGGATTTTTGCTTGGTTTGAGGTAAGTAACGCTTCCAAACATGGTTTCGAGGGTTCGGAACCCCAAACTATGTGTTATGTGATTAGTATTGAGGTGACGCACATGCCAAGTGACGGGCATGCGGGCGTGCACCGTGAGAATTGTGACCTGGGTGATTCCATGGCACTGTTTAGTGACTCTATCCTGTTGATATCCATGTTTAGGCTTTGAGCCGGTATTATTTAGACCCTTAGCGGTCGTTTTCTTGCTGTCATCTCACTAGTTTTCATTTAATATTCCATATTCAGTCTAGATCATGCATTTTATATATCATATCTCAGTCTCTGTTATTTATTGATTCATCATATCATTGTTCCAGGTTATTTTCATCACATTGTGAACCCGTGGTGAGACTGGAGAGGTTGATGATTGAGTGAGGCTGAGAGCCTGATTATGAGTGACAGTTTTGGGATCGGGCTGCATGCCGTAGCGGTTATATTGATCTATGATAGCGTTTGGGCTGAATGATCCCCTCCGGAGTCTGTAACACACCCCTAGTGAGCGCGGATGATATTATTGAGGGATGGATTTCCCTGGACATGGATTGGTCCGAAGTACTTGATACCTGGAGATGGATTTCTCCACAGGGTTGGATTGCCCTTTTTCCTCGGTACTGGGTGACTTGCAGTCAGTGATGTATACGTTCTGGGATGGATTTCCCGAGGCCGGATGGCTTTTTTCACTACCGAGTGGTTGAGCATTTGAGAGTGGAGGTACATGATGCATTTCATACAGTCTATGCATTGTCATGTAGAGATAGCTGAGTTGTATATCGTACAGTGTTCAGATCTGTATTTACTTTACACCTTGAGCTGTAAATTTGACTTGAAAGCATGCCTACATTTCTGCACATTTATCTCTGTTATACCTGTTGAGGTTGAGTTCTTCACTACCTTTCAGTCCAAAGTTTAGACTTGTTACTTACTGAGTTGGTGTACTCACGTTACCCCGTGTAGCTCGTGTAAGATCCAGGCGATACCGGTTGCACCAGCAGTTGCTGATTGAGTTCTTTCAGAGTTTGGTGACTATTAAGGTGGCTGCACGGCGTTCGAGGGCCTTGACTCTCCTTCTTTATCATTTGTCGTATTTCAGTTTATTTCTCTAGACTCCGTAGTGGACTGTATTCTGATTTAGACGCTCATGTACTCAGTGACACCTCGGTTTTGGGCTAAATTGTATCGTAATTTGGGAATTCTTATGTTTTCAAATAGTTTCTTCAAATGTTAAATGCTTCCATTATATTTTCAAACTTATTATGCTGTGATGGGTTGCTATGTTGAGGTTGGCCTAGTTCCACGATAGGCGTCACCACGACGCTAGATTTTGGGTCGTGACAATCTATTCCCCCTTAGCAAGTCCCCTCCCGATATTACGTGTTTAGCTTTATTTGTTGTTATCTTGTACATATACTGTTACTTGAACATGTTTATCATGTAGGTTTCTTGTCATAGCCTCGTTACTACTTCGTCGAGGTTAGGCTCGACACTTACGAGTACATGGGGTTGGTTGTACTCATATTACACTCTACACTTCTTGTGCAGATTTTGGTACCGGCCCTAGTTGTCCCTAGACTCTATTTGTAGTAAAATCTAGAAGCTCGTGAGTTGTGACTCCAGATCCGCATTATAGTAGATATTGGGCTTTTATGTCATTACGCACTTGATTTATGTCATTTTTGGATTAATTGACTTTATCTATTAAAATTGAAAGAAATTGACTTAAAGGTCCTCTATCGTTGGCTTGCCTAGCAAGTGAAATGTTAGGCGCCATCAGGTCCCGAATGTGGAAATTCCGGGTCGTGTCACATTAGAATGACCTAATGAACAATATTCATTGCTTCGTCGTACCAGTTCCTCATTTTTTTGCGTTTTAGGGCTATAAATACAAATTCGGGATGGTTTCTAATTTTTCATGTGCATTAGTCCATGCCAACTTCATAAATTCGAGCGATGGGCTCCAAATTGCCTAATATTTTATAGGCCCATGAGAAATAACCTAATGAAGAATATTTATTGATTCTCCATGAATGTTCCTTGTTTTTGGGTGTTTTAGGGCCATAAAATAAGAATTCAGGACGATTTTCCATTTCTCTTGTGCTAATGTCCACGCCAACATGAATTTGGGCGACGGACTTCGAATTGCCTAAGATTTTTTCGGCCCATCAGAAATAGCCTAATGAAGAATATTCGTTTCTTCTCCATAAATGTTCCTCATTTCCTGACGTTCTACGGTCATAAAATAAAAATTTAGGACAATTTTCGATCTTTCAAGTGCTAATATCCACGTCATCTTTATAAATTCGGGCGACGGGCTCCAAATCGCTAAAAAAAATTTTGTGGGTCCATCAAAATGACCTAATGTACAATATTCATTACTTCACCATGAATGTTTCTCGTTTTAGCCATTTAGGGTCACAAAACAGGAATTCAGGACGATTTTTAATTTATAGTGTGCTAATGTCCACACCATCTTCATGAATTCGGGCTACAGACTCTGAATCGCCTAATAATTTGTGGGTTCGTCAGAAATGACCTAATGAATAATAATCATTGCTTCGTCATGATCATTGCTCATTTTTGGCATTTCAGGGCCATCAAATAGTTGTTTAGAACGATTTCCAATTTTTCATACGCTAATATCCACCCCATATTCATGAATTTGGGCGACAAGCTTCTAATCGCCTAAAAATATTATGGGCTAATTAGAAGCGACCTAATAAAAAATAGTCATTGTTTTGCCATGATTATTCCTCATTCTTAGGCTTTTTAGGTTTTAAAATTGGAATTCAGGACGAAATTCAGTTTTTCGTGTGTAGATGGCCATGCCATCTTCATGAATTTGGGAGACAGGCTTCGAAAGCCCTAAAATTTTGTGAGCCCATTTGAAATGATCTACTGAATAATAGTCGTTACTTCGCCATGGTTGTTCTTTATTTTTGGCGTTTTAGGGCCATAAAATAGGGATTCAAGATGATTTTTAATTTTTCGTGTGCTAATGTCCATGCCATCTTCATGTATTCAGCCGACAGGCTCCGAATCGCGTAAAATTGTTTCGATCCATCAAAAGAAACCTAATGAACAATAGTCATCGCTTCACCCTGACCGTTCCTTTTTTTTTTGTCTTTTTAGGCCTTAATCTAGGAATTCATGATGATTTCTAATTTTTTTCGTGTGCTACTGTCCATGCCATTTTGATGGTAGGCTAGTAACCTATGTGTTAGCAACGTTTTGCACTATAATTACTGCACCTTACGTGTGTTTGACCTTAACGGATAGTTATTTCACTTATTACGTATTTTATACCTTGCAGAAAATGATTCCGAGCTGTTAAGATAATTGGAGTTAAATCGAACAAGTTGGAGCTTTGAAATTTGAATAAAAGCCAAAGAAATTAAACCAGGATCGCGTTTGGGGGTCGCGGACCAAGTCTGGATATCAAAAAGAGAAGAAAATAATTTACTCTAGAAAAATAACACTGCCATGCCGCATGGGGCAGCGCGGCTGTGTAAATAGCTACTGCCTATCAAAAATTGCTCTCTGAACTTCACCACTACCAGGCGCATGGCACAGCATGGGGCGCGGCGCGCATGTACAAATTTCTCAGAATATTTTCCTATTTCGGCATGGAAAGGATAGTTCCGTCCGGTGCCGCTCCAACGTGGTATAAATATATCAAAAATACATTGTTGAAGAGACTTTTGACATACGGAAGATTGGAGGAGCATTGGAGACTCAAAGTACAAGTATTCATCGTTCTTTTCTCATCTCAACACCCAAGTTTGGATTGAATTCATGTTTCTTTGTATTTAACTTTATTTGTGATGACTTTCTCCATGATTATGGAGTAGTTTACTTTAGGGTTTGATGGATGTGGTGTTTGATTGATATTTGTACATTTTAACTCTAGTTCATTGCATGAATTTGTTTTTGGAGCTTTGAATTGTTTGCAATTTTGTTCACCGATTTATTTAATCGAAAGAGGAATATTTGGTTGGTTATCTTTGCATTATTTTGTTTGGATTAATTCAGTGATTCTCTTAATCAATCGAAAGAGCTTGTTGAATTGTTGATTAAATCAAGTTAGAATATTCGAGAGACGTATTCCTAAAGACTAGTCCATTAACACGTTCTTGCATATTTTCACAGTCCTTTATATTTGTTCACCTCGTAGAGTAAAGATTTAATCGAGAAAGGAGTCTTGGCTACATGGTTGAACTAATCATCGAGTGAATTCATGAGAATCATTAGAACATTAGAGTGATTTGACCTAGATTTAAATACCGAATAGCTATCTTGCACATATCCTGTCACGACCCTTATTTCTCCCATTGATCATTTCGGTGTTATTCAACTCTTGACTTTCTGTGATCAATGGTTTATTGCTTTAATTTTAATAATTAATTTTAGTCCATAAAAACTCCAATCAAAGTGATAATCATTGTGAATAGTGCTTAAGACATAAATTAATTGAACACTGTTTAAATCCAATCCATGTGGAGACGATAATAATACTATATTATCTTTTGCTATCGAACATCAATTTCGTATTGTATTTTGCGCTTGTCAAATTTTCATGAATTCGGACGACCGACTACAAATCGCCTAAATTTTTTTAGGCCCATCAGAAACTACCTAATTTTTTGGTATTTTAGGGGCGTAAAATAGAATTTCAGTATGATTCCAATTTTTCGTGTGCTAATATCCATGCTAACTTCATGAATTCGGACGACGGACACTGAATTGCATAAAAGTTTGTGGTCCTATCATAAACGACCTAATAAATAATAGTCATAGCTTTCCCATGACCGTTCCATATTTTTGGCGATTTATGGCCATAAAATGGGAATTCAAGACAATTTTTATTTTTTCCTGTGCTAATGTCCACGCTATCTTCATGACCTAATGAACAATAGTCATTATTTCTCCATTACTGTTCCTCATTTTTTGGCGTTTTAGGATCATAAAATAGAAATTCAAGACGATTTAAAAATTTCCGTGTGCTAGTGTCTATGCCATCTTCATAAATTCGGGTGACGGGTTCCAAATTGCCTAAAATTTTGTGAGCCCATCAAAAATGACCTAATAAATAATATTCATTACTTCTTTATTAATGTTCCTCCCTTTTTCGCATTTAAGGGTTGTAAAACAGAAATTCAGGACGATTTTTTTTGTGTGCTAATACCCACGCCATCTTCATGAGTTCAGGCGACGGGCTCCGAATCGCCTAAAATTTTGTGGGCCAATCAGAAGTGACCTGATGAACAATAGCCATTGCTTTGTCATGACCGTTCCTCATTTTTTTGTGTTTTAGGTCTATAAAATAGGAATTCAGGACTATTTCCAATCTTTCTTGTGCTAATGCCCGCGTCATCTTAATGAATTCGGTCACCGGGATCTAAATCGCCTAGATTTTTGTGGGCCAATAAGAATTGACCTAATAAATAATAGTCATTGCATCGTTTTGATTTTTCCTCATTTTTTTGGTCTTTTAGAGCCATAAAATAGGAATTCAGGACGATCTCTGATTTTTCGTGTGCTGTAGTCCACGCCATCTTCATGAATTTGGTCAATGGGCTTTGAATCACCTAAAATTTTGTGGGCCTATCAGAAATGACTTGATGAATAATAGTCATAGATTCGCCATGACCGACAAATAATAGTTTATACACCAACTCGCACACACTAGGCTCTTGTATATAGAATTCACTAGACCAAATAATAGGCTCTCACATATGAATCTGCTAGACCAAATAATAGGCCCCCACCGATAGAACAACTAAACTAAGGAATGGGCCCTCACCAATAGAACGGCTAGACCTAATAATGGGCCAGCAAAGTTAGCCAACTATACTAGGAAATAGTCACCTCCTGTAACAACCCAACTAGTCATTTTGTGTATTTGCGTCTCGTTTCCCCTTTTGATGCTTCACATATTTGTGTTTATGGTTTTATGAATTACGGGGTTGGTTAGTTTCGTTTCGGGGAGATTTCGGGTTGAATTGGACCCTTTGGCTCTTGGCTTAGAAGCCTAAGTTGTTTATTTTGACCAATGGCTGACTTTTATGAAAACTACCTTGGAACGGTATTTTGATGGCTCCGATAGCTTTGTATCGTGATTTGGTACTTGTGCGTATGCCCGGAATCGAATTCAAAGCCCGTTGGGACTTTCAAATTCACGAGTTTGGTATCCGTTTCGTAGTTCTAGATGTTATTTTTGTGCTTTGATCGTGCGAGCGAGTTCATATGATGTTTTTAAACTTGTGCGGATGTTTGGTTTGGAGCTCCGAGGGCTCAGATGAGTTTCGGACGTGATTCAGAATGTTTTGAACTGAAAGCAGTATTCTGGTGTTCTAATGCCTCTGGTGTCGCATTTGCGAACAGCAGGGTCGCAATTGCGACCTTGTCACGTCCCCAATTTTCCTTCGTAGGATGTCGTGATGGAACCTAGTCTCTAAGAATAGGTAAGCCTCACATACATGCGGAATATAACTAAAATAATGAATATACTCTCAAATACTCAACAACTATTAAGAAGAAAACTCCGCAACTCAGCATATACATCCTTCCCAAAACCTGGTGGTAACAAGTCACAAGCTCTACAAATAAGTAATGATCATTTATATACAACAATGTGCCTATAAATAGAAAGAAAAATGAAGTATACTAGATAGAGGGGGAGGCCTGCGGACGCTGCCAGGTATACCATGAAGTCTCCGCAGTTGGGCTCGGGCTGGTAGGAGGTACCTGGATCTGCACAAAAAGATATGCAGAAGCGTAGCATGAGTACACCATAATGGTACCTAGTAAGTGCCAAGCCTAACCTCGGTAAAATAGTGACGAGGTCAGGTCAAGACCCTACTGGAATAAATGAGAAATTGAATAGGTATGTAACAGTGTATTAATGATGACAATAGAAATGAGACAATAAACAAATATACCAAGAATAACTACACTAAACTAAGGAAAATAATGCATCACGAAAGAAAATAAGGAATGCTATGACATGGAAAAAGGCAAAAAAACACAAGTGAAGTAATAGAAAAGTATCAACATGAATCACTACTGAGGTACAACCTCATAGGCTCAAATCACAAAACATTTCACAATCTTTCCTTATATCACCGTGGGAGCCTTGCATTTAGTTTTGAAAATTATTTTTTCCGAATTAGCTTTCCGCGTTTTAGCCCACCTAATCACACCGCGTGGATTCAAGTGGTTCTCCTACTAGCAAAACGCGAATCAAGCCCACCTTATCTCGCCGTATGCATTTCAACCCCAAAACCTTATACCATTGCATGCGTATCAACATCACAACATATCACAAATTGCACCTCAAGTGCCCAATATCACAACTTCCCAAAAAACTAACAACAATAGTGTTTTCACAACAAATAGCCCATGGCTCAACAACAATATGAACACCAGTCTTAGAATAACAACCGGAAATGAATAGCTCAACAAGAATAGTATTTCACAACTTTACCACTTTGCCTCAATGTAAATCACGGCCTTTGTAACTCAATATGAATTTCAACAACAAGATATTACACAAAATAACAACTTCAAGTAAAGAACTCCACGGAGAGAAAAGACCTTCAAGAGAATAAATAAATATTTTCAAGAGACAAACTCCAGTGAACCCCTTTCCTCCCATTCATTGCCCTTTGAAAGAAGTCAAAATAAAAAAAAGAATCTAACGCTCTAGTCGAATATCCCTTAAGTCAGTCTTAAGGGAGATAGCGCTATAGGCTAACGATAAGATTCAAGGGCCTTCTATTTAGTCGATGCTTCTTTTTCCTTTGATAGAGAAGTAGTAGTTGCTTCTCTGTGAAAGTTCAAGCAAGTTCTTGGAGTGTTTTTGTAAGAAGCCCCCTCCTGTTGGCGTGCTATAATGTTAAATAATGAAAAAGGAATAGAGGAAACCAACTTCAACTAAACATGAAAAGACAATTAACAACTAAGAGATAAACCAAGTAGAGCATATGAAGATAGACTAATGATGATGAATATAACATGTTAAGATAACTCAATTAAGGTATGAATGGAATCTAGGCTAAAACCGGTCAATTTTTATATTTAGCCCATGTATACACTCGTCACCTTGCGTACACGGCTTCCACACATCACAATTATCACAAAACAATATCAATTCTAAGGGGTAATTCTCCCACACAAAGTTAGGCAAGACACTTATCCCAAAACACACTAATTCAATCCACTAGTAAGCCTTTCCCTCGATTATCTAACTCTGAATGGCTCGAATGTAGACAAAACAACTTCATACCATAAATATAAACTATAGGAAATTGTTTCGAACAATAAAGTTACGATCTTTACAAAGAAACAAAATAATAGCTCAGAAAGTCAACCCGGGCTTGGGTCACGGAACCCGAACAAAGTTAAAAAATCCAAACACCCATTCGATAATGAGTCCAACCATACAAGAATTACTCAAATCCGACCTCAAATCGCCTTTCAAATCCCAAAATTTATCCTAAGAAGTTTTCACAATTTTTCCCAAATTTCCAACTCAAATCACTAATTAAATGATGAAAATAACAATGGATTCGTGTAATATAACCAAAACCAAGTTAGAATCACTTACCCAGATGATTTTTTTCAAAACCCACGAAAAATCGCCACAAATCGAGCTCTCCAGGTCCAAAAATTAAAAATGAGATGAAACCCTCATTTTGAAATTTCAATACCGCAGCACAGTCGTCCTCTATCGCGATCGCAGACGAAGACTCGCGATCGTGTAGAACAATTCTCCCCAGCTCAATAAAACACCCTTTGCGATCGCGTGAAGCCAGTAGCGAACGCGATGAACAAGCTGCCTCCACCCACGCGACCGTGTCCCAAGTCATGCGAACGCGATGTACAAGCGTGCCTCAGCCCCCAGCCTCACCGTCCTTATATGTGAACGCGATATACCCCCGCGTGTTTGCAATGAACAAGATCAGCAAACTTCGCGATCGCGCCCTCTCCTTTGCAAATGCGGAGGGGAAAAATCCCAGTAGCCCTTGAAGACTCTACACGATTGCCGGTGAACCATCGCAAATGCGTAGACGGAAACCAGAAAAGAAGAAACCCAGCAACTTCAGCAATAATGACTAAGTCTAATTTGGTTCAAGATTCAATCTGAATCACCCTCGGAGCCCACGGGACCCCGTTAGAATATACCAACAAGTTCCAAAACACCTAATGGACCTATTCGAGGCCAATAAGCACATCAAACAACATTGATTCTAATAATCACAACCCAATTCAAGCCTATTAAAATAATGAACTTCCGAATTCCAAAACTAATGCTAATTCATATCAAAACAACTCTGATTGACTTTAAATTTTACACACAAGTCATAAATGACCTAACAGACCTATTCCATCTTTTGAAATCAGACTCCAATCCCGATATTAATAAAGTCAACTTCCGGTCAAACTTCTCAACCTTCCGAACCTTTAACTTTCTAAGTTTGGTCAATTCAAGACGAAATGACCTAAGGACCCCCAAATCAACATCCGGACACTCTCCTAAGTCCAAAATCATCATACAGAGCTATTGGAACCGTCAAAACTCCATTTCCGGAGTCGTCTATACAAAAGTAAAACTACGGTCAACTCTATCAACTTAAGGCTCTAACTTAGGGACTATGTGTCCCATTTCACTCCGAAACTCACCCGAAACCAAAACAAAACACCCCCAAAAAATCACATAGCCATAATATAACAAAAGGAGGCAATAAATAGGGGATCGGGGCTAAAATACCCGAAATGACCGGATGAGTCGTTACATCCTCCACCTCTTAAAACAAATGTTCGTCCTCGAACAAGTATAGAGACATACCTGAAGTGGTAAAAAGATGAGGATAACGGTGCGCATATCATGCTCGGTCTCCCAAGTCGCCTCCTCGACTGGTTGACCCCTCCACTAAACCTTCACTGAAGTAATGTTCTTCGACCTTAACTTTTGGACCTGCTTATCCAAAATGGCCACCAGCTCCCAACATAAGACAAATCCTTGTCCAATTGCACTGAGCTGAAGTATAACACATGGGACGGATCACACCGATACTTCCGGAGCATAGAGACATGGAATACTTCGGGCTCAACTTTCCCTTCTCCGATCCTCTCAAGAGTCTCAAGAATCTCAAAAGGTCCAATATACTTAGGGCTCAACTTGCCCTTCTTTCTGAACCTCATATATAACACCCTTAATGGGCGAAACCCGGTGCAAGACACGCTCCCCAACCATGAATGCAACATCGTGAACCTTCCGATCCGCATAAATCTTCTCTCTAAATTGGGTTGTGCGAAGACAATCTTGAATCAATTTAACCTTCTCCAAAGCATCCCGAACTAGGTCAGTACCCAATAGTCTAGCCTCGATGTAACGACCCGGCCGGTCATTTTGTGAATTAAAGTCCCGTTCGGTGACATAAGGTTTTGAACAGCTTCGCATTTTGTGTTATAACTTGCATGCATGGTCGAGTGCAGTTACCGGATGATTCAGAGTCAATTTGGAAGAAGGATTCTAGTTTTGGAAGCTTAAGCGATAAGAGTTGACCGAAATTTGACTTTTGTGCAAACGATTTTGGAATTAGGGTTTTTACGATTCCAACAGCCTTGTATGGTGATTTTGGACTTAGGCATGCGTCGGGATTTTGATTTTGAGGTCCGTAGGGAAATTTGAAGCATTTCGGCAAAAGTTGGAAAAGTTGAAGTTTGGAAAGTTGAGAGGTTTGACCAAGAGTTGACTTTGGTGATATCAGGGTCGGAATTCAATTCCGAGAGTTGGAACAACTCAGTTATGTCATTTGGACTTGCCTGCAAAATTTGACGTCATTTCGGGTTGGTTTGGTAGGTTTCGGTGCGAGTTTTAGAAGTTGGAAGATTTCAAAGTTCATGAGTTTGATTCATGGTGCGATTCGTAGTTTTGATATTTTTTTTATGTTATTTGAGGCCTCGAGCAGGTCCGCGTTATGTTTTGGGACTTACTAGTATGTTTGGACGTGGTCCTGAGGGGCTCAGGCGAGTTTCAAATAGGTTTGGGTTGTGTTGTCCTCGTTTTTTATGTTTGGACTTCGTTTCTTCAAGCATAAATTGTACCACATTAAGAAAATGAGCTCTAATTTCTGTTTTGATTGAAGCATTATATCCGTATTGTAAGTGCAGAGCCATAGCAAAAAGAATCGTCAAATTTGGACATCGTATGAGGAAGTTATGCTCATTTTAGTGTCGGAGAAGAGAGCTGGTGCTGGTGCTTCACAGATGCGAAGTTGGGTCCGCATCTAAGCACTCGCAGGTGTGGAAATTCGTCCTCAAAATCGGAAATTACAACTGGAAAATTGACCATTTAGGTCTCGTAGGATCTTATGTTCATTAGATATGAAGTTATTTTATTATGTTAGGTTTTCCCATTTACTAGTTTCACCTCTACGTGTTTTATTTGGAATTGATTGCTTCATGTTCCACTCTTATTGCCTATTTGACTATTGTGTGCCTTAACTGAAGTTGGTGCCTCTTCGATTTCCATGCTACCCTTTCTTAACTACTTATCTTTATTTGAAATTATTATTATCTCATCTGTAATTGTTTATCCTTATTTGGAATTGTTGACTCGTGATAACTCCCTTGTTGGTGAATTGCACTTATGTGGAGGTCATTGCTATACAATATCTCTTCCTTGTTGAGCTATTGCTAGGTGGTATAGTTTTTTCTATTGTGTCTTTCCTTGTGAGGTCGTTTCTTCCATTTTTTTCAGTTCTAGAATTTCTGAGTTGATTTATTTGCCGTACTATTGTGTTATTGTCATTGTTGTTGTTGTACTTCTTGTTGTGATGAACGAAGTTTCGGTCGTGCGGTTGTTATTGTGATGCACGAGTTTTCTACCGTGCGGTTGTTATTGTGATGCACGAGATTTCTGCCGTGCGGATGTTATTGTGTTGCACGGGGTTTCTGCCGTGCTATTGTTACTATTGATATTTGCACATGCGGCGTGACAAGGCGGGCTATATATGTGGGTTGCGCATGTGGCGAGACAAGGTAGGCATTTACTTTATTATTGCGCACGTGACGAGACAAGGTGGGCTATGTCGGGGATTGATTATGATGACTTGCGATGGCCTGGGGGCATTGTTAT
Source organism: Nicotiana attenuata (assembly GCF_001879085.1). Taxonomy (NCBI): domain Eukaryota; kingdom Viridiplantae; phylum Streptophyta; class Magnoliopsida; order Solanales; family Solanaceae; genus Nicotiana; species Nicotiana attenuata. The sequence goes on from NW_017671228.1 coordinate 160,494, forward strand.
TGTTGTTATTTGTGTAGTGGTGTGCCTACTCTGTGTGAATTACACCGTCTTCATTTCGTGGTGATCATTTCTTATGTGTCATTCATCGTCGCTACTCTTACTTGATGATTGGAACTGTGATAGAACACTGGCACAATCATACACGTAGTTAATCACCCTTAACGATTCAAGAAAATGGATCCTGATGTTATTGATCATTTCTATACACCCTCGTCAATTTGCCTCTATGTGAGAAGGGTTCTATTGGCACATGTGTCGTCCGTGCAGTTATTAGCTGTAATGAGGTCATAAGATGCCAAGTGTTTAGGGTTCACAAATGGGGACCCGTGAATTATGAATATTTTGAGGTTCTGTACCTCGTGGAGATTATTGGATAAAACCTGGTGTGAATGTGGTTATTCTCATCTAGTTGCTATCTGTCATTCCTTTAATTGTTTTAACCGGATTTAAACTGTGTTTAGCTTACTCTTTTGTGTTGTTACTTGTGGTGTTCCGCTGTTAATGGTAGTTTCTGTTTCCTATGGTAAGCATTGTATAATTATTGTCATTATGCGTAGTGTTGTTGTACTCTGTTAGTTCTCCACTCATACTTGCTCAGGTTATTTAGTCCAGTAGGTGTCTTGACTGTTCCTCATCATTACTCCACTGAGGTTAGTTTTGATACATGCTAGGTACCACTGTGGTGTACTCATACTATGCTTCTGCACATCTTTTGTGCAGATCCAGATATTTCGGAGTTAGTGGATCGTTAGCTAGCTGTACGGATTTTGCTGTGGAGACTCAAGGTAAACCTGCTGCTGTATTCGCTGGCTTCGGAGTCACCTTCTGATGTTGTACCTATACTGTTTGTCCTAATTTCAAAACAGTTGTATTTGTTGACCTCCTAGTAACTTAATAGAGCTTATGACTTGTACTACCAGTTTTGAGATTTGTAAATTTGTAAAGAGTTTTCTATTTTGAAATTGTCAGATTTTGGTTAAATATTGTTGCTATTTCCGTTAATGTTAGGATGACCTAGTTCCTAAGACCATGTGCCATCATGTCACCCAACGGAGGGAATTTGGGCCGTGACAAGTTGGTATCAGAGCTTTAGGTTCATAGGGGCTACAAGTCATAAGCGAGTTCAGTAGATTCTTACGGATCGGTACGGAAATGTCTGTACTTATCTTCGAGAGGCTATAGAACTATTAGGATAGTTTCACTTCCTTCATTCCTATCGTGCGAGTTTATTGGTCTCGAAGTTTGAGCTTTTATCATTCCATTCTCTCACAGATGGTGAGGATACGAGCTGCAGTTAGTGATGACGCTGCCTCCGGAGCAGGTGTCGCTAGGGGCAGAGCAAGAGGCCGAAGAGGAGCACGTGCCGCAGCTAGGACACCTACCAGAGCACCAGTTGAGGTGTTGCCAGTAGCTCCTGTTGGGGGACAAGTACCGGAGGCATTTGCTGTTACCCCCAAGATTCAGGAGACTTTAGCACAGTTCCTGAGCATGTTTGATACATTGGCTCAGGCGGGGTTGATTCTTGTTGCACCAGCTACTTCGCAAACCAGGGGAGGAGCTCAGGCTCTCGCTGTCCATACTCCAGAACAGCGCGTTCCCGGTTGTCAGGTTCCAGGTGTCATGGCGACACAGCCTGTGGTTCTAGTTCAGCCCGTGGTTAGGGCAGCAACATCTGAGGAAAAGAAGCTTAGACTTGCAAGGTTCAAAAAGTATGACCCTCCTACTTTCAGTGGTTGGCTTCAGAGGGTGCACAAGGTTTTCTAGAGGAGTGCCACCGCATTCTCCATACTATAGGTATTGTGGAGATGAGTGGGTTGCTTTTACTATAATCCAGCTTAGGGGAGCGGCTTATTAGTGGTGGCGGGCATATGAGTTGGGTAGCCCGGCCGAGGCAGCTTCACTTACATGGGCTCAGTTTTCAGAGATGTTCGTGAGGGAGTTTGTACCTTAGTCCCTTCGGGATGCATGGCGTGTGGAGTTAAGCAGTTGTGTTAGGGCACTATGTCAGTATCAGAGTATGCCATTAGATTCAGTGATTTGGATAGACATGCACCTGCTTCGGTTGCTACAGTTAGAGAGCGGGTCCGTAGATTCATTGAGGCGCTGAGGCATGATATTCAGTTCAGCATGGCTCGGGAGTTAGAGTCGGATGTTTCATTTTAGCAGGTGGTAGAGATCGCTCTTCGATTGGAGGGCATGTGGGACCAGGAGAGAGGGAAGGCAAGGTTAGGAGATAGAGGACAGGAAGGCTAGGAGGCCTCGTAGACCGGAGAGATCTATCGGTCGTTATTGTGGAGGTAACGTACGGTATGGTAGAGGTTTTGTGGGTCATCCAGTTCAGTTTGCACTCCAGGCTTCGTACGATATTTCAAGTGCTCATGGGTCTCAGAGTATCCATACCGCGCAATTTCCACAGCCACGTCAGTAGAGAGGTTTCTTTGAGTGAGCAGATACCAGTCACATGGTGAGAGATTGTCCTAGACTCCAGACAGATATGTCACAGTAGGGTATTCAGGCGAGTAGAGGGCGCCCAAGAGGGGGAGGCTCGGCCAGTTGATGTGTTTCATACAGTAGGTCTGAGGCTGCTGCACCAGATGATATCATACAGGTATACTTTTGATTTATTATCGAGGAGCACCATTCGTATTTTGTTTCGGTTATGCTTATCGGGGTGAGTCCTCCTATCTTGCTTCACATATGGGTGAGTTTTATGATTTAGTATTCTGCTTATGTGTTTACCCTGGTTGGGAGACTCTGTAGTGGTATCCCGTGTCTATCGTTTGTTTTTATTCATTATTGAGACTTACGAGACTAGAAGTGAATTCTTGTTTTCCATTACGGTAGGTTTTGATGTGATTCCTAGGTAATTTGGTTACGATTTGTGATTTAGATGCTCTACTGGGGTGAGAGTTTAGTAAGTGTTGTGATTTTTATGGAGGAATTGAATTAGTAGAAGGTTTTAGTTTGTATGATGTGTATTCTACCTGTGATTCAGAGTTGAGGGTGAGACCCTCGCGATTTCATGTGATTTGATATGTTTGAACTGGGCTGTGTGCCGCATTGGAAGTTATATCAGGATGAGATCCTTGTGATTTATTCATATACTTTGATTTTTCCTTGTAAATTGATTTTTAGGTTGGTACCAATAGAGAGTCGTGCATGTCGGGCTTGTTCGATATTTCTCTTATGTGTTTCTCCTTACATATTCAGTCATTTTCGTGTTGTGCTAATTGAGTTATAGTTCGTGTGGTGTGTGCCCGGTGGCGTTAAATGTGACTCGCTGACTCGGGTGAATAGTTATGAGGTGTTCATGTTTCTTGCATCATTGTCAGTGCTGTGGAGGGTTGTAACATGGTTCTAACGGATATGTGGCTAATAGTCGGTGCTGGCGTTGATTTCGGGTAGCTATTGTGATCAGAGATATTATTACGGTCATACGCGTGATATGTTACAACATGTGGAGGTACCTTATGGGTGTAGGCATAAGTTTTTGCTGCAGGTTGAGGTCGATACCGGATGTGGAGGTAGGAATCGGGTCTTTTGGAGATGAGCGGATGATGAAATTTTTTGACTCTAAGGCTTATTATTATTGGTGGAAGGGATAAATTACAGTTGAGATGGTGTCCTCAGGTCACCCGCGGATGTATGTTGGATGAATATATTCAGTAATTTGATGACTTCGGACGATTCTTGGCACGTTCGAGGACGAACGTTTGTTTAAGAGGGGGAGGATGTAACGACCTGGCCGGTCGTTTTGTGAATTAAAGTCCCGTTCGGCGGCATAAGGTTTTGAACAGCTTCGTATTTTGTGTTATGACTTGCATGCGTTGTCGAGTTCAGTTACTGGATGATTCGGAGTCAATTTGGAAGAAGGATTCTAGTTTTGGAAGCTTAAGCGATAAGAGTTGACCGGAATTTGACTTTTGTGTAAATGATTCCGGATTGGGGTATTGATGATTCCAAGAGCCTTGTATGGTGATTATCGACTTAGGCGTACGTCCGGATTTGGATTTGGAGATAGGGTAATTTGAAGCATTTCGGCAAAAGTTGGAAAAGTTAATGTTTGGAAGGCTGAGAGGTTTGACCAAGAATTGACTTTGGTGATATGGGGGTCAGAATGTGATTCCGAGAGTTGAAACAGCTCTGTTATGTCATTCCGGACTTGCCTGCAAAATTTCACGTCATTCTGGGTTGGTTTGATAGGTTTCGGCGCGTTGGAAGATTTGAAAGTTCATGAGTTCGATTCATGGTGCAATTCGTAGTATTGATGTTGTTTGATGTGATTTGAGGCATCTAGCAAGTCCGCGTTATGTTTTGGTACTTACTGGTATGTTCGGACGTGGTCCCGAGGGGCTCAGGCGAGTTTCGAATAGGTTTGGGTTGTGTTGCGCTCGTTTTTTAGGTTTCGACTTCGTTTCTTCAAGCATAAATGGTACCACATTAAGCAAATGACCTCTAATTTCTGTTTTCGTTAAAGCATTAGATCCGTATCGTAATTACGGAGCCATAGCAATAAGAATCGTCGAATATGGACATCGTATGAAGATGTTATGCTCATTTTAGTGTCGGAGAAGAGAGTTGATGTTGGCGCTTCACAGATGCGAAGCTGGGTCCGCATCTGCGACCCTGAAGGTGCGCAAATTGGTCCGCAAAAGAAAAAATTACAGCTGGAAATGCGCAGGTGCTGTTTTTTTGTCGCAAGAGCGAAAATCCCTGAGTATAAAAAAAATCAAACCGCGTTATTTTGGTATTTTGCGCATATCTTGAGTTCTAGAACTCCGATTGAGGTGATTTTCACGGAGTTCTTCTCGTATTTTCATGGGGGTCAGTATCTAACTCTAATTTTTGTATTTTAATATGATTACAGAAGTTGATTTTGAATTAATTCATGTTTTGATCGGAGAATTGGGGGGGTTTTATCAAAAACATTTCTAAAGAGAATAATTGGGTTTTGAACATCGATTCAGATTTAGAATTGGATGAAACAAGTATGTTGGACTCGTAATTGAATGGGTGTTTGTATTTTGTGAATTTTTTCGGGTTCCGAGGTGCGGGCCGGGTTGACTTTTGGGTTGACTTTTAGTTTTTGATAAAGATTGAAGCTTTATTATCCGTAATAGTTTCTTATGAGTATTATTTATGCTTTGGAGTTATTTCGGCTAGATTTGAGCCGTCTGGAGGTTATTTCACTCGAGAAGTTTATTTTAGGCTAGCGGTCTAGCTTCTTTGAGGTAAGTATCTTGCCTAACCTTGTGGGGGGGAACTACCCCTTAGGATTTTAGTCTTTTATGCTAATTGTATCATGTAAAGTCCGTGTACGCAAGGTGGCGAGTACGTGCGCGGACTTATTTCTGGAAAATTGACCCTTTAGGTCTCGTATGTCCTTATATTCATTAGATATGAAGTTGTTTTATTATGTTAAGTTTTCCCATGTACTAGTTCACCTCTACGTGTTTTATTTGGAATTAATTGCTTCATGTTCCAGTCTTATTACCTATTTGACTCTTGTGTGCCTTAACAGATGTTGTTGCCCCTTCGATTGCCATGCTATCATTTCCTAACTGCTTATCTATATTAGAAATTATTATTATCTCTTATGTAATTGTTTATCCTTATTTGGAATTATCGACTCGTGATAACTCCGTTGTTGTTGAATTGCACTTATGTGGAGGTCAATGCTACACAATATCTCGTCATTGTTGAGCTATTTCTAGGTGGTATCGTTATTTTCTATTGTGTCTTTCCTTGTGAGTATGTTTCTTCCGTTTCTTTGAGTTCTGGTATTTCTGAGTTGATTTATTTTTCGTATTCTTGTGTTATTTTCATTGTTGCTATTGTACTTGTTGTTGTGATGCACGAGGTTTCTGTCGTGCGGTTGTTATTGTGATGCATGAGGTTTCTGCCGTGCAGTTGTTATTGTGATGCACGAGGTTTCTGCCGTGTGGTTGTTATTGTGATGCACGAGGTTTATGCCGTGCAGATGTTTTTGTGTTGCACTAGGTTTCTACCGTGCTATTATTACTATTGATATTTGCACATCCGGCGTGACGAAGAGGGCTATATATGTGGGTTGCGCATGTGGAGAGACAAGGTGGGAACATTATTATGCACGTGTGGCGAGACAAGGCAGGCATTTATTTTATTATTGCGCACGTGACGATACAGGGTGGGTTAAGTCGGGGATGACCTGCGATGGCCTGGGGGCATTGTTATTGTTGTTATTTGTGTAGTGGTGTACCTACTCTATGTCAGTTATACCGTGTTCATTTCGTGGTGATCATTTCATATGTATCATTCATTGTCGCTACTCTTACTTGTTGACTGGAACTGTGATAGAACACTGGCACAAGCATACACATAGTTAATCACCCCTAACGATTCCAGAAAATGGATCCTGATGTTATTGATCATTTCAATACACCCTCGTCTATTTGCCTCTACGTGAGAAGGGATCTATTGGCACGTGCGTCGTCCGTGCAGTTATTAGCTGTAATGAGGAAACAAGATGCCAAGTGTTTAGGGTTCACAAATTCGGACCCGTGAATTATTAATATTTGGAGGTTCTCTACCTCGTGGATATTATTGGATAAAACCTGGTGTGAAAGTGGTTATTCTCACTAGTTGCTACCTGTCATTTCTTTAACTGCTTTCACCGGATTTAAACTGTGTTCAGCTTACTTTTCTGTGTTATTACTTGTGGTTTTCTGTTGTTAATGGTAGTTTCTATTTTCTATGGTAAGCATTTTATCATTATTGTCATTATGCGTAGTTTTGTTGTACTCTATTAGTTCTCCACTTATATTTGCTCAGGTTATTTAGTCCAGTAGGTGTCTTGACTGTTCCTCATCACTACTCCACTGAGGTTAGTCTTGATACTTGCTGGGTACCGCTGTGGTGTACTCATACAACGCTTCTGCACATTTTTTGTGCAGATCCAGGTATTCCGGAGTCTGTTGATTGTTAGCTAGCTGTACGGATTTTTCTGTGGAGACTCAAGGTAAACCTGCTGCTGCATTCGCAGTCTTCGGAGTCACCTTCTGATGTTGTGTTTTTATTGTTTGTCCTTATTTCAAAACAGTTGTACTACCGGTTTTGGGATTTGTAAATTTGTAAAGAGTTTTCTATTTTGAAACTGTCAGATGTCGTTTAAATATTGTTGCTATTTCCTTTAATGTTAGGCTAACCTAGTCCCTAAGACTATGTGCCATCACGACACCCAACGGAGGGAATTTGGGTCGTGACACTCGCCCGGCTCAAACAAACCCACCGGACACCGACATCGCCTCCCATACAAGGCCTCATATAGAGCCATCTGAATGCTCGACTTGTAACTGTTGTTGTAGGAAAACTCCGCAAGCGGCAAGAACTGATCCCAAGAATTCATACACACATGAAGCATATCCTCCTATATCTGGATAGTGCGTTCGGACTATCCGTCCGTCTAAGTGTAGAATGTTGTACTCAACTCAACCCGTGTGCCCAACACATGTTGTACGTCTTTCCAGATATGTGATGTAAACTGCGTGCCCCGGTTAGAGATGATGGATACCGACACGCCATGAAGACAGACAATCTCGCGAACATAGGCCTGAGCCAGCTGCTCTGAAGAATAAGTAGTCACCACTGGAATGAAATGAGCCGACTTGGTCAACCTATCCACAATCACCCATACTGCATCGAACTTCTTCTGAGTCCGTGGGAGCCCAACAATAAAATCCATTGTAACCCGCTCCTATGTCCACTCTGGAATCTCTAGCCTTTGAAGCAATCCACCTGGCCACTGATGCTCATACTTCACTTGATGGCAATTTAGGCACCAAGCTAATTACTCCACTATGTCTTTCTTCATTCTCCTCCACCAAAAGTGTTGCCTCAAGTCGCGATAAATCTTGGCCGCACCTGGATGAATGGAGTACAGCGAAATGTGGGCCTCCTAAAGAATCAACTCAGGAAAACATCTACAATGAGCACACATAGTCTGCCCTGTATCTGTAACACAGTGTCATCCCCAATAGTGACCTCCTTGGCATGGCCGTCCTGAACCGTGTCCTTAAGGACAAGGAAATGGGGGTCGTCATACTGACGCTCCCTGATACGATCATATAGGGATGACCGAGAAACCACACAAGCCAAAACTCGACTCGGCTTCGAAACATCCAATCAACAAATTGGTTGGCCAAGTCTTGAACATCCAATGCTAATGGCCTCTCCGCTGCTGGTAGATATGTTAAACTGCCCAAGCGTCCGCCTTACGACTAAAAGCATCGGCCACCACATTGGCCTTCCCGGGATGATATAGAATAGGGATATAATAGCACTTAACCAACTCTAACCATATCCGCTATCGCAAGTTAAGATCCTTCTGTTTGAACAGAAGTTGTAAACTCTGGTGGTCGGTATAGACCTCACAAGGGACGCAGTACAAATAGTGCCACCAAATCTTCAAGGCATGAATAATAGATGCTAACTCAAGATCGTGGACAAGATATTTCGTCTCATGTACCTTCAACTGTCTAGACGCGTCGGCAATCACCTTACCGTATTGCATCAACACTGCGCCGAGGCCAACACGCCACGCATCACAGTACACAGTGCCAGACCCTGAACCCGTAGGCAACACTAACACTGGGGTTGTAGTTAAAGCAGTATTGAGCTCTTAAAATCTCTCCTCACACTCCTCGGTCCATCTAAGCGAAGCACCCTTCTAGGTCAATCTGGTCATAGGTCCATCTAATCTGGTCATAGGTGCAACAATAGATGAGAAGCCCTCTACGAAACGACGGTAATACCCCGCCAAACCAAGAAAACTTCGGATCTCAGTAGTTGAAGACGGTCTGGGCCAATTGTGCACTGCTTCAATCTTCTTCAGATCTACCTTGATCCCCTCACTCGACACTATATGACCCAAAAATGCCACCGAATCAAGCTAGAATCCACCTTTTGAAAATTTTGCATACAACTTCATTTCTCTTATGGTCTGAAGCCCAATCCTCAAGTGCTGCTCATGATCCTCCCGACTCCGGGAGTACACCAAGATGTCATCAATAAATACAATGACGAATGAGTCAAGATAGGGCTGGAATACACTGTTTATCAAGCGCATGAATATTGCTGGGGCATTGGTCAGCCCAAATGACATCACAAGGAACTTGTAATGACCATACTGAGTCCTTGGTCAGCCTAAATGACATCACAAGGAACTCGTAATGACCATACCGAGTCTTGAAGGTAGTCTTTGGAATATCCGGATCCCAAATCTTCAACTGGTGATAGCCTGACCGTAAATCAATCTTTGAGAACACTCTAGCACCCTGTAGCTGATCAAATAGGTCATCAATGCGTGGTAATGGATACCCGTTTTTCACTTTAACCTTGTTCAACTGGCGATAATCAATACACATGTGCATAGTACCTTCCTTCTTCTTTACAAACAAGACCGGAGCACCCCAAGGTGATACACTGGGCTGAATGAAACCCTTATCAAGCAACTCTTGTAACTGCTCCTTTAACTCATTCAACTCCACTAGGGCCATACGATATGGTGGAATAGAAATGGGCTGAGTGTCTTGCAACAAATTGATACCAAAATCGATATAACTATCGGGCGGCATGCCCGGAAGATCCGTCAAAAGTACATATGGATAATCTCTCACTATTGGAATTGACTCGACGGTAGGAGTATCAACACCGATATCCCTCACAAAAGCTATAAATGCATCACATCCCTTCCCAATAATCTGTTTTTCTTTAAGGAAAGACACCACCCTACTAGGAACATAATCCAAAGTACCCATCCACTCCACCGCGGCAAACCTAGCATGGACAATGTCATCGTATTGGCGTGGCAATCAAGAATAGCATGATAGGGCGGTAAATCAGTCCATGCCCAAAATAATATCAAAATCTACCCTATTGAGCAACAATTAGTTCAGCTCTTGTCTCAAAACCACCAAGAACAACTAAACACGACGGATACACACAGTCAACAACAATAGAATCCCCCACTGGCGTGGACACATAGACAGGAGAACTCAAGTAAGCATGGGACATACCCAAATATGGAGCAAAGTAAGATGATACATGAAATAAGTGGAGCCTGGATAAAATAAGACTGATGCATCTCTATGGCAGACCGGAACAATACCTATGATGACTGAGTTGCATGAAACCGCCTCCGTCCTAGTCGGAAGAGCATAACATCTGGCCTGGCCTCCCCTTCTAGGGCAACTTCTACCCACCCAACCACCACCTCTAGCTGGTTGTGCAGGTGGAGTGGCAACTGTTGCGGTAACCACGGCCTGAGAAGTCTTGGGGCCCTGTGGAATACGTGGAGCCTGAGTAGTCTGTGGAGGTGCACCCCTACTGAGTCTCGGGCACTCCCTTATAATATGACCAATGTCACCACACTCAAAACAAGATCTGAGAGAATGTGGCTGCTGAAACTGGCTCGGGCCTGGTCGGCTGGACTGTCCACTGAAAGCACCACATGCAGGAGGTGCACTAGACAATAGCGGTGCATAATGGGCAACCTGAGGCCTGGGAGTAGCCGGAATACTACTGGAAGCTGGGAGTGCTGAATGAACTAGGCGGCTCACATAGCCTCTATCATGATGGGTTGAAACTAGGGCACGGGCACCACTATATATACCAGAATCTCGAGGCCTCTTGGCTTCTATCTCCTCTCTCTCGCGGCCCCACATACCCTCCAATTTCCGAGCGATCTCCACAACCTGTTGTATGGGGTATCAGTATCCAACTCTCGAGCCATGCTGAATCTAATACTGTGGTTAAGCCCCTCAATAAATCGACAGACTCGCTCTCTGACAGTGGACACTAATGCAGGTGCATGTCTGGACAACTCACTGAACCTGATAGCATAGTCTGATATGGTCATAGCACCCTGGCACAACTGCTTAAACTCTGCGAGCCATGCATCGCGAAAACTCTGGTGAACAACTCTCTCATGAACATCTCTGAGAACTGAACCAGGTGACTGAAGCTGCCTCGGCCGAGATACCTAACTCATACGCTTGCCACCACTGACTAGCTGCTCCCTTAAGCTGGAACGTACTGAAAGAAACCCTTACTCATCTTCACAATACCATAATACGGAGGATACGCTGGCACTCTTTAAGAAAACCCTATGCGTCCTCTGTAGCTAGGCCACTGAATGTAGGAGGATGGTACTTCTTGTACCTCTCAAGCTTGATCTGTTCCTCCTCAGATGATGTTGCCCTAACCTCGGGCTGAATTAGGACAACCGGCTATACTAGTATGACCTCTGGGACCTGGTCAACCTGGACCTGCTGCTTTTGGGGTACAGGCAGCGGGAGTCTGTGCTCTCCCCCTGGCCTGAGATGTGGCAAGAGCAAGTGGAATCAACCCCCCCTAAGCTAGAGTACCAAACGTGCTCACAAACTAGGCAAGAGTCTCCTGATCATTTCTATGCAACAATGTGCCTTTAAAGGGAAAGACAATGAAGTAGACTATATGAAGGGAGACTCCGAGGCCTGCGGACGCCGGCAGGTATACCTTGAAGTCTTCGAAGCTAGTCTTGTCTCACTAGTGCCTGGACTTGTAGGAGGTACCTCGATCTGCACAAAAAAATGTGCAGAAGCATAGCATGAGTACACCACAACAGTACACAGTACGTGCCAAGCCTAACCTCGGTAGAGTTGTAACGAGGTTAAGTCAAGGCCCTACTGGAATAAATTAGAAAATGAACAGGTATATAACAGTGTAATAATGATAACAATAGAAATAAGACAATAAAGAAATATACCAAGAATAGCTTCACTGAACAAAGGCAAATAATGCATCACAGAAGAAAACAAGGAATGTTATGACACGGAACAAGGCAACAAAACACAAGTCAAGTAATAGAAAAGTATCAACAAGAATCATACCGAGGTACCGCCTCGTAGCCTCAAATCACAGAACATTTGACAATATTCCCTTATATCACCGCAGAAGCCTTGCATTTAGTTTTGAAAATCATTTTTCCCGAAATAGCTTCCCGCGTTTTAGCCCACCTTATCACACCGCGTGGCTTCAAGTAGTTTCCCTACTAGCAACACGCATATCAAGCCCATCGTATCTCACCGCATGTATTTCAACGCCAAAACCTTATACCAGCGCATGCGTATTAATATAATAACGTATCACAATATATATAAACCATAGGAAACTATTTCAAACAATAAAGTTACGACCTTTACAAAGAAATAGAAAGCCAACTCAAAAGGTCAACTCAGGCCCACATCTCGGAGCCCTACCAAAATTACAAAATCCAAATACCCATTTGATAACGATTCCAACCATACAAGAATTACTCAAATCTGACCTCAAATCGCCTTTCAAATACCCAAAATTTAGCCTAAGAAGTTTCACAAATATTTCCCCAATTTCAAACTCAAATCACTAGTTAAATGATTAAAATAACAATGAACGAGTTAGAATCACTTACCCCGATGAATTTCATGAAAACCCCACGAAAAATTGCCACAAACCGAGCTCTCTAGGTTAAAAAATGAAAAATGAGATGAAACCCTCATTTTGAAATTTTAATATTGCTGCCCAATCGTCCTGTATAATCCTCCCCAGCTCAATAAAATACTCTTCGTGATCGCACGAAGCCAGTCGCGAACGCGATGAACAAGTTTCCTCCACCCACGCGACCGCATCCCAAGTCACGCGAATGCAATGCACAAGTATGCCTCAGCGCCCAGCCTCACCTTCCTTATATGCGAATGCGATATACCCCACGCGTTCGTGATGAACAAGCTCAGCAAACTTCGCGATGATGCCCTCACCTACGCGAACGCGGAGGGAAAAAATCACAGCAGCTCTTGAAGACTCTACGCGATCACGGGTGAACCTTTGTGAACACATAGAAGGAAACCAGAAAGAAGAAAACCAGCATCTTCAGCAATAATGACTAAGTCCAATTTGGTTCCGGATTCAATCTGAATCACCCCGGGGCCAACGGGACCCCGTCCGAATATACCAACAAGTTCAAAAACACCTAACGAACCTACTCGAGGCCAAAAATCACATCAAACAACATCGATTCTACGAGTCGCAACCCAATACAAGCCAGTTGCAACTTTGAACTTCCGAATTCCAAAACTAATGTTGATTCATATCAAAACAACTACGATTGACATCAAATTTTGCACACAAGTCATAAATAAACTGACGGACCTATTCCAACTTCCAGAATTGGAATCCGACCCCGATACCAATAAAGTCAACTCCTGGTCAAACTTCTCAACCTTTCGAACCTTCGACTTTCGTCAATTCAAGTCAAAACAACCTACGGACCTCCAAATCAATATCCGAACACGTTCCTAAGTCCAAAATTATCATACGGGGCTTTTTGAACGGTCAAAACCCCATTTTGGAGTCGTCTACACAAAAGTCAAATTACACTCAATTCTATCAACTTACGGCTCCAACTTAGGGACTATGTGTCCTATTTCACTCCAAAAATTACCCGAAACCAAAATCAAACACTCTCGGCAAATCACATAACTATAATACAACACAGATGAGGCAATAAATAGGGGATCGGGGCTAAAATACTGAAAACAACCGGTCGGGTCGTTATAGACCTTAGTAGGGGGATCACAAGTATCGCAATTGTGAAGCCTGGGTCGCAAATGTGAAGTTGGCTTGGGCTAGGCTAGGTTCGCATTTGTGATGTATGTGTCGCTTTTGCGAAGGGATCAGGATTCGCATTTGCCAACCCATTTCCCATTTGCGAGATTTTCCCTCAGAATGTTAGTGCCAGAATTGCGAGCTTTTCTTCGAAATTGTGAGGGTTCGCATTTGCAAACCCATATCGCAATTGCGATAACTACAACTGGACATAAGGTTAGAAAAGTCAGGATTTCATCTTATTCTCACATTTTAGAACCCTATACTCAGTAGGGAAGATTTGGAGAGGGTATTTTCATCTATAAAAGTGATTCTAATCAATTTTCAAATATATTTCAAGAATATATCTTAGATTTAACATCAAATTTATGTGAACGAACGAGGAAAAATTGGGAAATTTTGTCAAGATCTTGAAAAGTGAGAATTTGAGTTTTGAGAGTCCATTTGGACTCGGACTTTAAAATTAATCACATATATGGGCTCGTGGGGTTATGAGTAGCCAGAATCTACCCTTGAACTCGGGTTTCGACTGGGCATTCCCCGGGTTGACTTTTGTTGACTATTTGGGAAAAGTGTAAGGATCATAGCTTTATCTATTGTTATTGGTTTCCCTTGCATAGTTTGATGACATTAAGTCAATTTTGGTTAGATTTGAGCCGTGCGAAGGTGTATTTTAAGGGAAAAACTATTTCCGAGAGTTGAGTTGGCCTAGTTGAGATAACTGTCTTGCCTAACTTTGTGTTTTGGAACTACCCCTTAGGAATTGGTTTGTTTGTGCTAATTGTGTTATATGAAACCCGTGTACGCAAGGTAGCGAGGGGGTACACGGGCTATATTTGGTACTTGACAGGTTTAGGCTATTTAGACTCTTTTCGCGCCTTTAATTGAATTGCTATAACATGTTATATCCCTCATTGTTAATCAAATTTTACATGTGTTAATCTTTCCTTACATGCTTTGTTTGACAGTGTTAACACTTCTTCTACATCTTACTTATTGTTTTGCTCTTATATGCTTAGTTGAAATTATTGCCTTTCCTTATTGCCTTGTTACATCTTTAATTGCTGAATTACTTGTAATTGAAGTTATTTCGTGAAATATCTTATTGCTGAGTTATTGGTGCTGAAACTGAGGAAGTCGTTATCACATTGAGGTGAAGTTATTATTGTGGAGATATTGTTCTTGTTGAGCAATCCACTCTCATTTTCTTATTGTTGATATTCTTGTGCACATTGTGGTTGAGCCATGGGCTATTTGTTGTGAAAATATTGATATTTTTAATTTTTGACAAGTTGTGGCATATATATGGGCACTTGTAGTGCGAGTTGTTATTGTGTTATGATATTGATGTACATGCGACGGTATAAAGATAGGGGATTATGTGCATGCGACGGCATAATATGGGATTTATGTGCGTGTTGTTAGTAAGGGAATTACTTGAAGCCACGCGGCGTCATAAGGTGGGTTAAAGTGTGTGTAGCTATTTAAAAAAATATTTTCAAAACTACATAAATGTAAGGCTCACGCGGCGGTATAAAAGAAGATTGTGATTGAAATTGTGAAAAGTGAATACGAGGCGCTACCTTGATTGTGATTCTTGTTGTGCATTTCATAATGAAAAGAGTTATTGGTTGGACAGTTCTTGTTGCTTTTATTCTTTCCTGTCTTATCAGTCTTGTTCGTATTTGACTATTCTGACTCTCATTAATTGCATCCTTCTTGTTATCTTTATGCTTACGACTCTCTCATTAGTTACGTCATCAAATTGCTTCATTATCCTTCATCTCTTCGCTTTCCATTACTCATTGTTATTATATTTTGTTCTGTTTATCATGTCCTAGTAGGTGTCTTGTCCTGGCCTCGTGATTATTCTACCGAGGTTAGGCATGATACTTACTGGGTACCGTCGTGGTGTACTCATACTACGCTTCTGCATATATTTTTGTGCAGATCCAGGTACGTCTGCCCGTGCTGGACGTTAGTGATTTATTTGTATCTGTTTGCTGGAGACTTCAAGGTATACCTGCTCGGCGTACGCAGGCCTCTAAGTCACCTTCCGTTATCTTTTTTAGTATTGTTGTTTCATTTATTATAGTGCTGTATTAAGTGTTTCGGAATATCCTGTAGAGCGTATGACTCAGTTTCATCGGGTTTTGCGAGCATTGTAGTTATGATTCAGTTTTCGAGATATTAATGAGATTTGTTAGTTTATATCATGTTTTTAACCTTTACTTCTGTTATAATCTCTTATTATGCTTACCTAATTTTAGAGAGTAGGTGCCATCACGACATCCCAAGGAGAAAAATTGGGGTCGTGACACCTCCACTATTAGATCTCACAATATTTGTCTTCCTATGTAATTGATTGTCAGCCCAGCTTTAGAAGAGCCTTCCTACTTATAGTATCGAGTGTTTTATCCCATCAATTAGACATTTGGCTCTTTCCCTTCCTCCATTAAGAAATTCAAATTTAACCTTTATGCCTTATGAGTTACATAGGTTACAAGAGTATGATGTAATTACCAATTAAATGGATATACAAATAAAAGATAGTTAGTGTGATAATTTATGAAGATGATGGCAGTAATTAAGTGGGGTGGATAGTGAAGATCATGGATGTCTCTCAGTTTACCCAATTTTGGTGTCTTAACATCAGGTTGGGTGTTAAAAACTCTTATCTTTTGTTCTTTTCTTTTCCCTTTTCTTTCTTTTGGTTCATTCATTTAGCAGTAAACGTTTTACTTATAACTTTTCTTTTTTTCTTTTTTTTCCTTTTTTCCTTTTCTTTCTTTAGGTTTAATCTTTAGAAATTCTTATGTTAAATATAGTAATGCATTCATGCTTTTAAAATTCTAAATATGCCTTTTGATCATTGATTAAGGACAAATGTATGATCTCTAGCACACAACACGTGTGTATTAACTCTTCAAATGTATTTTAAGATTAAAAAGTGGTCTACAAGTGCTGAAAATTTCATTTATCTATTTTATTTTCATTTAGGATGAATATGTAAACAAATGAAATGGATGGGAAAGAAGGAAAAAAAAAAGTGATACAATTAGTAAAGAAGAAAACAAATGGGAGATAACTAAATAACATATATCTTCTATTAAGATGGCACATACTACAATTACATACTGCTGGCCTAGACTGGACTCAAATTAAAAGAAAAACAGGTATAGAAAAACAAAAAACAAAACAACTCGTACAAAATACAAATGGATAAGCCCATTTTATTCTTCTCCTTGTTATTGCACTACGAACTAAAATGCTGGCAGTTTAAATTTGATTGTTCATCACTCTTACTCGATCCTGCATCACAAAAAATCGAACCAGCACAAATCAATACACAAGCTGCCACGTCTAAAGTTATTATATATATATATATATATATATATATATATATATATATATATTAATTTTCATCTGCTTATTAAATGGTCAATACTCCAATTAAGAAAATATTATATTGACAAATTAAATTCTGGTTTACACCATTATACAGGAACGTATTAAATAATTACTCGCTCCATCTCATAGTTTTTGTTCCATTTCACTATTTAATGGTGAGTTTTAGTCCTATCTCATAATATGGCCTGGACTTGATTAATTTGCAAACAATAAACTATTGTCAATAATTATGTTAATGTGCTAAAACAAAAGTAAATAAGTAAGCACATGAGCATGGAACTAAGCAATAGTGATGTAAGGGGAGTCTAGGCTTTAAGCTCCCTCTATCCGATGAAGGGCCGGATCGTGTTAGGCCTATTGTATGTACACGGCCTTATCTTACATTTCTGTAAGAGGTTATATCTATGGCTTGAAGTGACCTACTGATCATACGATGGCTGCTCTTACCATGTACTAAGTCTCCCCTATTAAGCAATAGTAATGTATGAGGAATATTAGATCAAGTAGATAATTTAAGGAGAGCGATTAAGAGAGTGAAGAAGGTTATATATACATGGAGCAGTCTGTGGAGGGGTTGATCTCGGCATGAACTTCGACTTCACAAATGCCAGGGAGATCACTGGCTTTGTCCCAATCGATTCCCGGGATAGCCCTTCCAGCAAACTGTATGCAAGTGCATGCAGTTTGACGATGGAGTTGGGTGTTAGCAGCGCTATGTAAAGCCTTAACACCAGCGCAACAACTTCCCAAATCTCCAGTATTTGTAAGGTAAGAGAGACAACCCATCAAGTTGTAAGTGACCTGATAGCATGTCAGGGCTTCTGCATGGCGGGGCATAGCCACCGCCATGCAGAATAGCACTAAGCATGCAATCTTTCCGATCATATTGAAAAATTTAGGAGAAATAAACAGAAGGTGATAGAATTAAATGTTTTGGGAGTACAAGTGTTGGGTAGAAAACCTTCTAACACCTTAGGGTTTTTATAGGGAGAAAATCGTGTTTAAATGAAATAATAAGGAGGAAGCTTCTCGTTAAAGTTTGACCACTCTGACGACGTAATTGTTTTTAATGGTTAGTTATATTATACTCCCTCCGTTTCAATGTATATGAAGTAGTTTGACTTGACACAAAGTTTAGAAAAAAAGATATTTAAAATTTATGGTCCTAAAAGTTTAAGGGGTAAAAGCTTTGTGGGCCATTATATTTGTGTGGTTATAAAAGTTTATCATTAAGGGTAAAATGAAAAAAATAAAAAGTTTAAATTTAAATTATTTTAAAATATAGAGATGTATCAGTCTTTTTCTTAATGGACTAAAACGAAAAATGTGTCATATTAAAGTGAAATAGAGGGAGTATAATTTTTCTCAATCTAAAAGTATACTTCCTTTTGTTTTCAAGAGTGAAAAAAGTGAATTGAACTTTTAATTAAATTTTATTTTTAGAAGTACGTCCCATATAAGATTTTTTTTCTTTTTAAAATAAACAGTTAAGCGGACCCGGAACTAAAAAGGGTTATAGTTTTGCAATGGATAGAGTACATGTTAAGCATAATGCATCCTCCTAGGTGAATATGAAAATGCCTTTTTTGAGATCTACACTTCCTCGAGGAAAATAATTGCACCATCCCATTAATTTCACCAATAGCAATGTATTCGTACATTGTGGAAAGGAGAAAATTAATTTTATTTTAGGTATATTTTAACTTATGAATTGAATGTGGATAATGGTATGAAGGGGAAACATTTAAGTGAACTTTACTTCTCTTCCTGCGGTTCTCCCCAACCAATAAAGAAAGAAAAGGTAACTAAATTATTTGCAGGGTGGGTCTTAGTCGGTTCGATTTGTGTTTACCCTAAAATTCGAGTAACAATTAAACTTGTATTGTGGTTTTAAAGATATATTATTTAATTCAATACTAACTGATAAACAATAAATCAAATGTATAAATTAAAGAGTAAGGCAAGTCAAACCAATATGTAAGCAAGTCTCGACCTCGAGCTATGACAACCTCGAGGTAGGTAAATAAGAATAATAAAATAATATCAATGAGATTTAGATGAGCAATAAGCAAGAAAGTGATATATGTATATTCTCTTGTCATTGATTGATGCCATACAAATGATTGGGATCCCCTTTATATAGCAGGGGAATCCTAAATAAGGTACACTTCTAATTATACTATGGAATCTTATTATACAGCTGTCTAACCGCCTAGTACAAACCCGTTCCGGAATTTAGGCCATAATCTTAGGGTCATTGCGGAAATTTCGCTCTTTCTATTATGAAAGCGGTATTATCTCGAGGTTGGTCATACTTGGCCTCGGAGTTCATCGAGCACTTCGATCTTCGAGTCTCGTACTCCGTCATCGGTCTCGAGCCTGGTCCATTTTGAACTATTCTTCGAAGTGAGACCCATCGAGCCTACGAAATCGGGCAAATTTGATTTCGACCATATACAGATAGTCCCCGCGTTTCTTAGAATAGAACGATAAGAAACGACTTGAGCCCCGATTTTTCGGAGTCTTTGATGATGATGTCATCCCCGTGACATAGGCGCTCGAAGTTACTGAAATGTCCCATCGGTTCGCTTTCCCAAAATATTAAATGCTTCACTAGTGGTGGTTGGCCACTAGCGCCGTCGAACCGTCGCTGCTTGCCTATAAATACTAGGCTCAAATTCGAATAAAAAACTCTACCTCCATCTTCAAACCACCTTCAAACTTCCTTTATATCTCCCCCTCTTCATCTTCCTCTCTCATTACCTGTTACTCTCGCCCTTTTAGTGCCAAAAGATATCAAGCTCCGCCTATTACCGCTTCCTTTAACTCAAATCAATGGCGAAAACCTCTAAAACAGTTCCTCAAAAGGAGAAAGCTTCCTCCTCCTCTTCCCGACCGGTCGGTGATAAAGCGTCGGCCCTTCACGAGATTATTCCCGGCCCCTGTGTCATAAAGAAAGACTTCAAAGTTGAAAATCCCCCCGCGATTCCTGATCGATGCGAGCATGTATCGAGGTATATTTGCTCGATAACGGAGATGCACCTCAAGGCCGTGAAGAAGGACTGTGGCTGGGGGGATATGGTCGTGGTATAGATCCCCGCCCCTAAAAGAGTATCACTACCCATGTGGAGGGGTTCTTAAGTGTTTACACTTACCCCTTCACGTTGGGTCCCCTTGATCCAATTGTGATCAACTTCTGCAAGAGGTATCAGGTCACCCTCGGCCAGATCCACCCTTCTTTCTGCGTATAGTGATCATGCTTCCCTATTTCTCCAGCAAGGCCGAGGGGCTAGAGTTCACCCTCAATCACCTCATCCGATTGTATCAGCCTCAGCTTTTTCGAGGGTTGATCAAGCTCCAACGCCGATCGACCAAGGCCTTCTTTGCTAGCAATGACAAGGATAAGGACCGGGGCTGGATGAGCCGGCTTGTACGAGTGAGGACCTCTGACGTCATCCCAGAGGGGAAAATGTCGTTCCCTGAAAAGTGGAACCCCGATTGTAAGTGAAGTTTTCCCCTAGTAGTTTCTTATATTCCGTTTTCGCATTGCGTGATGCCTTCACCTTTTTTGCATCGGTTGCTTGGATGCCCCATGCGGTCGCTGACCTCGAGGACTGGGTCCATAAACTAGTTGCGGCCTCCTCGTATGACGAGCGCCGATGGCGTGACTTGGCGAGGGGCAGATTGGAAGCCAAACACCATGGTAAGTTCCTCTCACAAGTTTTCAGTGCTTTCCCCTTTACTGGATACCTTACTTTACTCATACCTATTCTTCGTTCATGTAGGCATTGGAGATGTCTCTGAAATGAGGCCAGCCCCGCCCGGGGAGGAGACCAAGTCTCTGATTCAAAAATCGGGGAAAGATAATAAGAGAAAAAGGGTTTCGAAGCCCGAAGACCCCCAAGATGGAAGTGGTCCTACTCGAAGACGTAGGAGAAAACTTATCCATATGGACATAGACTCAGTCCTTCAACTGAACGATGAAGAAGAAGACGAGGGCGAAGAATCGGCGCTGGTGACCCGAGCCAGGAAACCAGCCGGAGCTGCCAAGCCTCCGAATCGGAGACCCTACCTCGTGGTGAGGAGACTCTGAAGAACGACGCGAGCAAATCTCGTGAATCACCCGAGGTCGAGATTGTTCCTCGATCATCAACAAACACACCAAAGGGAATAGGTTTCGAAATCCCCAAAGCTGAAAAGAGCGCCCCGAGCGATTCGCTCTGGGCCATGACAACAGGTCACTCTCCTCCTCTACCAGCTTACTCTGAGGAGGCAATTGGGGAAGCCTGAGCTCTGCGAACGCTTGACTTAAGTAAAGTCCCCGGTGAAGATGATCCTTTTCGGGATTGCTTTATTGGCGTCGATGATGCCGCCGATCTCAACGATGCATCTACTCTCTTCGAAGAGGCTCAACGTCTTTTTTCTCAAGTAAGTATTAATTCCTATCATTGAAATTTCATCTTCTCCCCTTATCCTAATTGATATCTTCTTTTTTTCTGCTTAGGCCTTTACCAGGTTTAGGGCCGACCTGAGCCAATGCGAGGCCGAGCTCAAGAAGGCCTCTGATGAAGGGAAGGCCCTGAAGCTTCTTTGCAGTCAAAAGAAGGAGGAGCTCAAGGACCTTCAGGCAGACGTGGCCAAGGATCGTAAAAATGAGGCCGAGCTAGACAAGCATGTAACTGTCATTTTGAAAGAGTATGGTCTACTCGACCCAACTGTGGAGGCTAACACTTCAGTGTCTCAGCTGCAGCAAAAACTGGAGATGATCGGGCTGCTTCGAGGGGAGGTCGATCACGTTAAGGCCGACTGCAACCGGTGGAAGGAAAATATGGACTCGTTTGCTATGGAGAAAGAGGCTGCTCTAGCCAAACTCGTATCGGCTGAGATCCAGCTCCGGGGTGCTAAAGAGAAAAATTCGGCCCAGGCCAAAAGTATCAACGAGCTCGAGGTCAAACTTGCCGAAGTCGGGGTTGAGGTTGCTGAAGCCAGGGCTGAGGTCGAGAAGACAAAGGCCACGGCTGATAAAACCATTGTTGTGTACTTGAGGGATGTTGAGGCTGCTCAAATGGAGCTAAGGGAAGCCTCCGACCAGGAGAAACGGAGCAATGATTTGGCCAAGTGCCAATCCTGGAGGGAGACCCTCGAAGAATTCCATGCTCGAGGTTTCGACCTCACCGAAGAGATAGCTCAAGCAAATGCGCTCGAAGCTAATGCCAAATTTCTCGTCTCCTCCTCCACCGACGATGATGATGAAGGCAGCCAAGGCGGGTCCGACAATGAAGGTGGGCTCGAAGAGGAAGTTGCTCCCGACGGAGAGTCCAGCCCTAGACATAGATAGGTTTTTCTTTCTCTTTTTGTATTTTTCTTTTTTGTAAAACCTTTTGTCGGTCTCTTGTACATATCCTTTTTCATGTATATAAAAGAAGAATTTCCTTGAATGTTTTCTTAATGTTTCTTGCCTTACAAAATTCTTGTAATAATTTCATTCTTTGAACGGTGTGTTCGAGATTTTGTCACGGGTGGCTTCGTTGAAGTTGCCGTGAGTCCCCGAGCCATAATAAAGTTATTATTTATTTGGGCTCGGGATAATCGAACCCTTGGATTCGGATTGGGTGAGAACAAGATGTCGAACCCTAAGTGTATCGGACCTTAGGCTCTTTTAGATCGGGCCATTACGGGCTCTAAGAGATGGCTATTATTTCCCCTTTTCGGCTTAAAAGACTTAGTAAAAATTTCTTTATGCCTTGGCATGCATATTTTTTACCCATTGGGCTTTTTTAGGGTTTAGTGTCGATTGAAACCCTTTTGTTTTTTGTGCCTTAGCATAAGTTTGCGTTTGAATAATTCGATACCTCTTAAGGTTTCTCGGGGGCTAGTTTTATCGAAGCCCTTTGATTATTTTGCCGAGGGTAGCCTTTATTAACCGATTTTCAGAGAATTCGAAGGCCTGTTTTTATTGGGGAATTCGGCCGTCTCTAAGCCGCATTATTTCGGCCGTAGCCTTTATTTCGGCCTTAGCCTTTCGTATGGCCGTAGCTTTCGGGGATGCCTCTTGGACTTGTTTCCCGATAACATTTCGAACTTGTTCGAAATGTTAGTCCCCGAGTATAATGGCCCTGGTCTTTACGTAGAGGGGTGCCTCTATGAGGTCTTATGAATCCGAGTTTAGATAACTCGAATGTGTTGATTCTCGATGAAAGTCCCCGAGTATTCGTGGTGTATTTGTGTTTTGGCCCTTGAGCCGTTTTTCGCAGAATCACAAGTATGGAGTTCGTATAGTGGCAAATTTCTTTGAGACACAAAGTGTTTGATATAGAAAGAATGCTTCTTTGAATAATTCATACATGCGTACATGTTTTGCCATCGGGGCTCGACTATTCTATATGGACACGGTTCATCCGACTGTTTAGACCATTACAAAGTTTTCCTATCGAGACCCTTTTTTGCGTGAAGTATTTTTCTCGTAAATATAACATCCGAGGGTGATGCCCTCCGGTATTCGAGGTTGATTGAAAAGAAGCCTTGGATACTGTTGAGTTATCCTTAGGTAGCACATAGTTGTTGCTTCGTTAAAAACCTCGCCGGATAAACCCATTTGGGATAAAACCCGATCTAACGGAAAAAGAGTGCAATGCGTGCTTTAAAACCTAGGGTCTTCGTGTAGAAGGGTTCTCTCGACGTCTTCGATCGAACACCTGCAATAAGTTATTCCCAAGTGCAAATGGAAGAAAGGGGAGAAGGTCATACCTCAGCAATAATATCGTTTGAGTGGTGATACATTCCAATTGTTTGGCAATTGTTCGCCTTCCATCGTGCCAAGTTTGTAAGATCCTTTTCTGATAACTCCGATGACTCGATATGGTCCTTCCCAATTCGGTCCTAGTTTCCCTTCGTTCGGGTCTTGAGTATTGAGGGTGACTTTCCTTAGAACTAACTCCCCGATCCCGAAATGCCGAAGGTTGGTTCTTCTATTATAATATCTCTCGATTCTTCGCTTCTGCGCAGCCATCCGAACAAGTGCACCTTCTCGTTTTTCATCTAACTAGTATTCATAGCCTCGTATTTGATTCCTACGGTGCATGTCGGAATCTGGCGCTGGGTTCCCCGACCTCGACTGGAATTAAGGCCTGGGAGCCATATACTAAAGAGAACGGGGTTGCCCCCGTGCTAGACTTCGATGTCGTTCGATATGCCCAGAGAACCTCAGGCAGAACTTCTCTCCATTTCCCTTTAGCTTCGTTCAGCCTTTTCTTTAAGTTTTGAATGATAGTCTTGTTTGTCAATTTGGCCTGTCTGTTTCCGCTCGGGTGATACAACGTTGACAAGATCTTTTTTATTTTGTGTGCTTTGAGGAACTCCGTTACCTTGTTGCCGACGAATTGTTTCCCATTGTCGCATACGATTTCAGCAGGTATCCCGAATCGACACGTGATGTGGTCCCAGATAAAGTCTATAACCTCTTTTTCTCTGACCTTCTCAAAGGCCTGTGCTTCCACCCATTTAGAAAAGTAATCGGTCATAAATAAAATGAATTTAGCTTTACTTGGGGCCGTTGGTAAAGGGCCGACGATGTCCATTTCCCATTTCATGAAAGGCTATGGGGACAGGACTGAATGAAGTTGCTCTTCGGGCTGATGAATCATCGGTGCAAACTTTTGACATTGATCACATTTTCTAACAAACTCCCCGGTGTCTTTTTCCATGCTATCCCAGTAATACCCTGCTCTAACAATTTTGCGAGTCAAAGACTCGGCAAGGGAGTGGTTCCACAAGTGCCTTTGTGGATCTCTCGTAAAACATAATCAGTGTCCCCCGGCCCTAGACATACTGCCAATGGTCCATCGAACGTCCTTTTGTATAACATTCCATCTTCATCCAATGTGAACCAAGCAGCCTTGGTTCGCAGGGCCCTCGACTCTTTATAGTCCGATTGGAGCTTTCCATTTTTTAAATACTCAATATACTTATTCCTCCAATACCAAGTCAAACTTGTAGAGTTTATCTCAGCATGAGCCTCCTCAACCACAGATCTCGATAATTGGACGACAGTCCCTGGGATAATATCATCTTCTTCGACCGATGACCCCAAGTTTGCAAGTGCATCGGCCTCACCGTTTTGTTCTCGAGGTACATGATCTAGAGTCCACTCCTTGAAGCGGTGCAAGGTTACCTGCAGCTTGTCCAAATACCTTTGCATTCTATCCTCTCGAACTCCGAAGCTTTTGTTTAATTGGTTCATCACCAATAAAGAATCGCACTTGGCTTCAATGACTTCTGCCCTAAAGCTTTTAGCTAGCTCGAGACATGCAATCATGGCCTCATACTCGGCCTCATTTTTAGTCAACCTAGAAGTTTTGATAGATTGTCTAATAGTGTTACCTGTGGGTGGCTTCAAAACAATGCCAAGCCCGAACCCTTTCACATTCGAGTCACCGTCCGTGAAGAGGGTCCATACCCCCGATGATGTACCCGATTTTAGTAGAAGTTCCTTTTCCACTTCGGGTATGAGGGTTGGCATAAAATCGGCCAGGAAGTCTGCTAAAATTTGAGACTTGATGGCCGTTTGGGGTTTATATCCGATATCGTACCCGCCAAGTTCGACGGCCCATTTGGCCAATCGGCCCGATAACTCGGGCTTGTGTAAAATATTTCGGAGCGATAAGTGGTTATCACATATATGGGGTGATACTGGAAATATGGCTTTAATTTTCTAGATGTGCTTATTAATGCAAGTGCCAATTTCTCTAAGTGTGGATATCTAGTTTCAGCATCTCCTAAAGTCCGACTTACTTAATAAATAGGAAACTGCGTACCTTGCTCTTCTCGAACTAGTACACCACTTACTGCTATTTCGGATACTACCAAGTATAAGTACAACTTCTCATCTACCTTCGGAGTGTGGAGCAGAGGTGGGCTCAATAAGTGTCGCTTCAATTCCTCCAATTCTTGCTGGCACTCCGGGGTCTATGCGAAATCGTTTTTCTTTTTAAGTAAGGAAAAGAACCTGTGGCTTCGATCTGACCTTGAAATGAATCGGCCCAAGGAATTTATCCGTCCGGTTAACCTTTGTACAACTTCCACACTATCTACGATGGTGATATCCTCGATGGCCTTGATCTTGTCGGGGTTGATTTCGATTCCCGATTTGATACCATAAAGCCGAGGAACTTACCCGAGCCGACCCCCAAGGCACATTTTTCTGGGTTGAGCTTCATGTTGTACTTCCTCAAGATTTTGAATATTTTCTGCAAATGAGTCAAATGGTCCTCTACGCGCAGGGACTTAACCAACATATCATCAATGTAAACTTCCATTGATTTACCTATCTGTTCCTCGAACATTTTGTTAACTAGGCGTTGGTATGTAGCTCCTGCATTTTTTAGCCTGGACGGCATTACATTGCAACAGTATGTTCCATACTTGGTGATAAACGAGGTCTTCTCATGGTCTTCCGGGTTCATCCGAATTTTATTGTACCCGGAATAGGAATCGAGAAAGGTAAGGATCTCGTGGCCAGTCGTAGCATCGATAATGCGATTGATGTTAGGCAGTGGAAAAGAGTCTTTAGGGAATGCCTTGTTTAAATCCTTGTAATCTACGCACATTCTAAGTTTGTTCCCTTTTTAGGGACTAAGACTACATTGGCTAACCATTCGGGGTATTTTACCTCCCGAATGGACCCTATTTTAAGAAGTTTAGTTACCTCATCCTTTATAAATACATGTTTCACCTTGGACTGAGGCCTTCTTTTTTTGCTTCATCGGTTTGAACCTGGGGTCGAGTCTTAACCGGTGTATTGTTATCTCTGGTGGGATCCCTGTCATGTCTAAATGGGACCAAGCAAAACAATCCATGTTATCGATAAGAAATTAAATGAGTTTTTTCCTAAGTTCGGGAGTTAACCCCGTTTCCAGGTATACCTTTCGTTCGGGTAGATGCTCGATCAATATCACTTGTTCCGGCTCCTCGACCGTTGACTTGGTTGTATATGATTCTTTGGGAACAACGAAAGTTCGAGGAGTAAGGAAATCCTCTTCTTCTTCTTCTTCGATTAACTGTTTCTTCGATTCGGTCAAGGCTGGGGACGGTGATTGCTATTTGGCCATCTGCTTATTTTTGGTGTTCGATCTTTTTAAGGTCGAAGGTGTTGATATTGTCGTCACCTCATCGATTGCAAACATTTCCTTTGCAGCCTGTTGTTCCCCGTAAATTGTTTTCACACCATCCACTGTTAGGAATTTCATCATTTGATGAAGGGTCGACAGTACTTCCCTCATGTTGTGGATCCATGGCCTTCCGAGTAATGCATTATATCTCATGTCGCCTTCGATGACATGGAATTTTGTATCTTGGATGGTCCCGACCACGTTTCCTGGAAGGATTATCTCCCCCTTCGTTGTTTCACTTGCCATGTTGAAGCCGTTTGGGACTCGAGATGCAGACACGATTTGGTCCTGCAGACCGAGCTGCTCTACGATCCTCGATCTGATTATGTTTGCTGAACTACCTGAATTCACTAGAACACGTTTAACTTGAATTTTATTTAGCAAAATAGAAATTACCAGGGCGTCGTTGTGCAATTGAGAAATGCCCTACGTTTTTTCGTCATCGAACGATAGGATGATACGCTCAATTTACACTTTAATTAAGTAGTGTAAGTCGGTCGGTGTCAAACATAATAACCCAACAAGGTTGGGGTCGAATCCCACAGGGAATAGGTGTGAAAAGGTTACTCGAATAGTGTGCTACTTAACTTAGGTCGTAATTCTATTCCGTTAATTGTAACAAGAGTATGATATGGTTGTGATTTAAAGAGAGAACTAATTGTAAAGTTGAGAATGTAAATAATTTGATTTAGGAAACCAAGGTTGTGTCCCCTTCAATGAAATGTAATGCTATCGGTGTTAATATGATATATTTCTAATGGAAGGTTCTTTAATATGCAAATGTTTTCTAAATGACTACCCTATACTTTCCAATAGTTGGGTAGTATTTCCTCTTTATGATTTTTCCAAATATAAAAGAGTTGCAATTAAGAACAATCAATATATGCCAAATAAAATCCACTTATTCCTAAGCGATTCTATTAAACAAGGTTTAAAGCCTTGAGTCTTTGATATTTACTTCTACCAAACTCTAACTCACTTTTCCAAGTAAAGAAAGTGTGACGACCCGACCCATCGTCTCATATGTTACTGCTTCGTTTTCCCCATTTTTATGCTTCTTCATGTTTCGTTATCGGTATGTGGTGTGTTAGAGTTGATTCGGATTGGTTTTGATAAGAAATGAGACACTTAGTCTCTTTAAGGAAGGCTTAAGTTGGAAAAGTCAACCGGACGTTGACTTATGAGTTATAGGGCTCGGATGTGATTTCCGGTGATTCGGTTAGCTTCAGGAGGTGATTTGTGACTTAGGAGTGCGATCGGAATTGAGTTTGGAGGTCCGGTGTAGAATTAGGCTTGAATTGGCGAAGTTAGTATTTTGGCGAATTCCGGTTGGTAGGTGAGATTTTGATCCGAGGGTCGGAATGGGATTCCGAGAGTTGTTGTAGCTTCGACATGTGATTTGCGATGTGCGTGCAAAATTTCAGGTCATTCGGACGTCGTTTGGTCGGGTTTTTGATCGAAAGTGTATTTCGGAAGTTTTTAAAAAATTAGGCTTGAATTCGATGAGTTTTGGGTAATTTGATGTTGTTTGAGGTGCTTTGATGATTGGAACAGGTTTGAATAATGTTATGAACTATGTTGGCATGTTTGGCCGGGGTCCCATGAGGCTCGGATAAGTTTTGGAAGAGTTTTTGGAAGATTTTTGCCGTTTTGAGCATAAGCATGTAATGATCTAAAGGTTCATTTTTAGTTCTAGAGATCCAAATTTGATTTCGAGACTTCCGGAATTTTGATAATGAATTATAGGACTGATCTGGAAATTTTGGTCTAATTTCAGCAAGTCGCGATTGGGTTTTTGACGCGAAATATGAGTTAATTGTTTAACGAGCGAAATAGGTATTGAATTGGGCAAATAAGCTCCGAATTGAGTTTCGATTGAAGGGTTGTGTTCGTATTATTATTTGTGACTCATAGGAACAAGAATCATCGAATTCCGAGTTCGTATGATGGAGTTAGAGACATTTTAGTGAAAAATAAAAGTGCTGCAATTTTCTGTGGCTGCTGCATTTTTTTTAGCAGCGTGAACAGTAACCCCACGCGTGAACAGTTACCGCGCGGGTGAACAGTGACCACGCGCGTGAAAAGTACCGCGTGGGTGAACAGTAATTCCGAAAAATCTGGGCAGTGAGTTATATCCGCGATTTTTGGGTCATTTTTCCTCCATGGTTGATCATTTTGAGAGCTTCTTGGTGGAGATTAAAGAGGGATTCAAGGGGGAAACGACTTGAGGTAAGTTTCTTGAACTTAAACTCGATTTTATGATGCTAATACATGGATTAGAGCTGAAAACTCAAGTAATTTATGGGCAAAAATGATGGTTTAGGGCTTGAAACTTAAGAGAGTTAAAATGGAGATTTGAGGGGTCATTTGAACTCCGATTTTGGTAAATTTGATATGTAGCGACTCGTGGTGAGACGAGGAATCCGGTGATGTGAATTTCGTAATTTTTCGAGATGTGGGCCCGGGGCTCGGGTTTTGCCAACTTCGTGATTTTTGATATTTTTCGAGTCTTTTCGATTGGGTTATGATTCATTAGCCTATTGTGACGTATTCCTTGTGGTTTTGGTTAGATTCGACGTGCGTGGAGGTCGGTTTGAGGGGCAAAGGCGTCGCGAGCTAGAGATTTCACCGGTTCGAGGTGAGTAATGATTTTGAATGACGTCCTGAGGGTTTGAAACCCCGAATTTGCACAACTTGGTGCTATGTTGAGATGAGACACGCGTTCCATGACGAGCGCGGGGTCATTTACTATTGGGGACTGTGACTTGGTCCAGTCCGGATGATATTTTACCGCGTATTAGCAATGACTTGTTGTTTTCACTATGATTTGGGCTTATTGCCATATTTGGGGCTTATTGCCGACTGTTTGAACTCTTTATGAACTATCATCACTGTTTTCCTCACTGTTTGAAATATTATTTGAACTCAGTCCATGTGATTTACACTGTTTCATGAACTCAGCCATATTTTTACTCAACCTTGAGTTTTAACTGATGTTTGAACTATTGTTTGAGCTGAGCA
The DNA here is from genome assembly GCF_001879085.1 of Nicotiana attenuata. Taxonomy (NCBI): domain Eukaryota; kingdom Viridiplantae; phylum Streptophyta; class Magnoliopsida; order Solanales; family Solanaceae; genus Nicotiana; species Nicotiana attenuata. The sequence goes on from NW_017671228.1 coordinate 190,751, forward strand.
TTATTGTCTTTACTGATGCCTGAGGGGCTTATGATTATTTTTGGACTGATTGAGGTCCGAGGGCCATATGTGAGGGCTGATGAGTGAGGTGAGAGGCTTTCAAGCCTCGTATTGATACTGTTTCAAGCTTTCGGGCCTTGTTGATAGCGCTTGGGCTGTAGGAGCCCCTCCGGAGTCTGCACACCCACAGTGAGCGCAGGTACCCATTTAGAATTGGAACAGTGGTAACAATGACACTGTCAAACGTGTTTTTGGTCAAGGTAACAATGACTGACAAGTCAGGTAACAATGGCTGACCAGTGGTAAACAATGGCACTGAAACACGGCGTTGGGTCAGGTAACAATTGCTGACCAGTCAGGTAACAATGTTGACCAGTGGTAACAATGGCACTGAAACACGCGTTGGGTCAGGTAACAATGGCTGACCAGTCAAGTACAATGGCTGACCAGTGGTACAATGGCACTGAAACACGCGTTGGGTCAGGTAACAATGGCTGACCGGTCAAGTAACAATGACTGACCATACTTGAGCATACTTGTGTTTATTAATTGTTTTCAAAGAGAATTTCTTGCTATGTTTCACTGGTTCCTACTGTTTACTTGATTTTACTGTTTGAGATAGCATTATCTGTGCCTGTGTGGGATTTTATATTCTGAGTCGTTATTCATTTTTATTGCTCACTGGGTCGGAGTACTCACATTACTCCCTGCACCGTGTGTGTAGATAAAGGCATAGCAGAGTTCGTTCCTAAGCGCTGATTTCCATCCAGACCAGGCAGACCCGGAGAGACGAGGCAGCTGTCAGCGTCCACAGCCCCGTTTCTTCTTTATTATCTGTACTTCATTTATCTTCGTATTATGTTCTTAGATACAGTCTTGTAGTAGATATTAAACTCTGTAGTGGCTCATGACTTGTGACACCCCGATTGCGGGCTGGATTTGGGTTGGCATCCTTGTTATCGCAGTTAATCCGTAATATTGGTTACGATATTCCTGCTTTAAGCTTATTTATGATTAATAACTGTTAGATATTTGAGGAGTTAATGTTCTGTTGGCTGGCCTTGTCTTCACGAGAGGCGCCATCACGACCCAGTGGGTTTGGGTCGTGACAGAAAGAATTTAATGGCACTTGTTAATGTTTGCAACCACCAACAATAAATGAAGAATGAGAAATAAATATATATCAACCAACCATTATACATATATTCAATGTTAAGCACCCATTAACATAACACCCATTTAGGGTCCACAACCTTAGTATTTAAAGTTAGCTACTCATGCTAAAATACAAAAAGATGAGAATATTAAATGCCATAAAGCTTACAAAGTGCAAGATTCTTCATTCCTAAAGCTTCCAAAAGAGAGGAATATTCAAAGGTTGGATTGTAGCTCAAAAACCAGACCAGATGCCCCCACAAAATCCCAATAAATCTATTTATAGTGGGCCAAAACTCGGGACCGAATTCGGACAAAAATACCCTTCCAAGTCAAGTATGCGACCGCATTTTTGTCGCATAACAGACATGCGGTCCGCATTATCGTCACAGCTATCGCATCTTCAAAACCCTAGTTCCCAGGTGTTCATCGCATTTAGGTTCTGCGGTCCGCATTGTTGATTTGCAATCGCATTAGTCACCGTATTTTCTGCCTTCAGCAACTTCTACAGGGAATTTGCGATCCATTATGCGGCCCGCAAACCTGTTATGCGGTCGCATAATGGACCGCATTTCTTGCACTTGAATTTGGCCAACAGACTATTGGGCTTTGCGATTCCTTTGAGCATTATGCGGTCCGCATGTTGGATTTGCAGTCCGCAATTTCCCATCTGCGATCGCAGTTTGCTCTTTTCTTGACCTTTTGCGGCTTTTTGATTTTATTTTCATGTTCTTGTGTCCTTAAACCTCATACACTGCAAAAACATTAAAATTACATAAGTATAGAATATAATTGCATTTAAAACAAGCTAAAATCTAAGCAATTTGTATTAAATGTGCCGAAATTCTCCGGCATATCAACATCCCCCAACTTAAACTCTTGCTTGTCCTCAAGCAACTAAAACGACACTATCCTATTCTAGACTCCATCTAAGCAATATGAAACAATAGTGACCGTGGACAGTGTTAGTTGTCAGTACTACAAGCATGCACTTTCATTTATTTACCCTTCCTAAACCATCATTGTTATTTACAAAGAAACTAATCAACTTGTGATATTTTGAGCCTCGACCAATTGACAAAATGTTACTCTCAGCTGAGTGTGCTTGCATTCGACTTCAAGAACTCAACTTCTGTCCAACCTCACAATTCATGTGCTCTCACTAGAAAGAAAGTCCCAAACTCACAATATTCACAATGACAACAATAGGGACGGATTCACAAAGACACTCACTCTCAAAAAGAGTTTCAAGTGTTACAACATGCCATGCCATAGGCTTGCCCTTATTTTAATTCATCTCTTTACTCTAAGAACGTTCGGTTGGAGATCCCATAAGGACTTGTTAAGATTGTAATGTAGGTTTACGGAAGGGTCGGATAAACATTTGGGTACAAGTGACTACACCCTCCTTGAACACTACTCACATTTTTCTTTCTTGTTGCTCTTTGCTTCTTTTCAAACCACATAGCCCTCATTAGCCCCAAATTTCCAACATTGAACCACTTTAAATACCTCTCTAATTTTCTTCAAGGCTCACTATTTATATATATACATACATCTCTTTTTCTTTTCTTTTTCTTCTTTTCTCTTGTATTATTTTTTTATTTTTCTTTTGGAGCTTGAATAGTTTCATATGACTACCTTGAGGTACACTTGCCTACACTCACTGTACAACCTTGCCAATTTCCGGCTTAACACCACACCCCAACTTAGGCTTTTAGCCTCATTCTCCATGTTCAAGGAGGGACGGGTTCAAAAGAGGAAATTATTTTACAAAAGGGGAAAGGTTTGTAATGAGGTGGCCAAGGAAAAGATTAAAGGCTCAAATGGGGTAACTGGTGATAATAGATTATCTATACAATGGGTAGCTTGAAAGGCTAACTGGTTTTCCAAAATCACAAAGACTTCCTAAGGTCATTTCTCCAACCAAATGTAATTATCATTAGCATCAAAAGACCAACCCGGCAAGTTCTAGATGGCAGAAGTAAACACAAGAATTATTTATACAAAGACTCACACACATGGCACACGAACTGTTTGACTCAACATAGCTTTAGCCCTCGAGTCAACACTTGGCAACTCGAAGCTTTCATCATATTTACATGTATGACTCTAAGTAAACATAGAGTCAAAGAGCGAGCCTCAAGTTCACACAGATGATTTCACATTTTTTCTATATTAATGGAAGGGTATAGGTTATTTACAGGCATACATGCTTGAGACTAGACAATTACACCAAACCAGTCAAAATGTTTCATCCTACTGCCCTGGTTCTACTATTACACCCTTAGAAAAGAACCCGACGAAGAAAAACCAAGGGGAATTCATTGCTAATTACTAAAGATGAACATGCATCTAAAATTTACTTTTTTTGGGTTTTTATATATTTTTTTTACAAAGATAACATATGTACAAAAACAACACAAGTATATACAATGATAACACATGTACGAAAACAACACAAGTATATACAAAAGGATAGAGATTTGCTTATATACACAAAAACATGTACAACAGTTCACAAAAAGTTTGTACAAGGCTATCCCACCCCCAACCGAAAATCATGCATTGTCCCCAATGCAGAAGAATGTGAAATAGAGTTTAGGGGCTCCCTGAGGTGCACTAAGCGCTATGGGAGTCGGAACTCGCCTGAATGATGGTGGGGTCACCCTCTGATGCTGAAGCTGGGACCTATGAGATCTCGGCCTGAGGAGTGACCTCCATTGATGGACGAGGGATCTCCAACTGGCCCGACACTGGAGCTGGGGCCTGTGAGCTGCTATCCTCGCCCGCTGATGGTTGAGTGGTCGATGGATTTACTTGGATGACCATGTCTGCTAGCGAATGTTCTATTGCCTTCTGAACATCTGCTTGCTCTTCCTCCACAACTGTAGGGGCAGCAATCTGCTCGCCTTTCTCCTGAGGACCCGCATCCTCCTCGGACCATGACTCTTCATCAGTCTCTCCCTCATCTATTTCCCCACCTTCGGACTCTGTAGAGTGTCCGGAATCATCCTCAGAAGGGATGTCAATGTGTGCAGGGAAGCTGTGGTATGGGAAGCCCTGACACTCTGTCGTGCAGGAGCTGTCATCAAGGTGGAGAAGTCAAGATCTAATCTAGCCACGGCCGTGCCCGCTCCCTGCTCACCTTCCTTGGGCATAAGAGAGGATAGATTAAACTCAAGAGTCTGCATCTTGTGGAGTTCAGTCTTCATTGTGGCCACATCATCATGGAGCTTTGGCAAGTCGCCAACCTCACCCCGCTCTATCTTTTCAATCTGCACCTCAAGCTGCTTCAGGCGATCCCCATAAGATGTTTGTTGCTGTTGGAGAGCCATCACTGAGGACTGGATGGGAGCCAATGCTTGCCTGATGAGGGTGGGGAGGTTCTTCAGAAGCTGGTCTACCTTAGAATTTGCATGCTGAGCTAGGAGACCGAGCCTCGAAACAGCTGGCAGTGTGGCAGAAGGCTGAGAAATGGTGGCCTGAGAGATGGGCTGTGGAGTGGAAGTGGAAGCCACTGTGGCCTGAGGAGTAACAGGCGTCTGGGAGCGGGGATCTCTATATCAGCAGCACTCCGGGTCTGAACCTCTGGGAGAGCAACAACTACCTGTCACGCCCCCTTTTTCTCACGAAATCGGGTTTATAACATTTGGTTGTGACAACTCTTTCCTTTTGGGAAAAGGGGTTTTGCGATTTTGAAGAGTCGCCACCAAACGATTTTAAGGTGCGTTAAGGCACCTATTGGGTTCAACTACAACTATGTTTGGTAACCTGAGATTGGTTAAGGGCTTGAAATTATACTAAGGGGAAGGTGTTAGGCACCCCTCAGGATCCACTAGTGTGGTTCTCGGCCAGATAGTTTTTTTGTGAATTTGTGCAATTAGCAAGTAAACAAATAATGCTCAAGTAATAGGGGATTTTGAATTTAAATACGCAAGTGTTTGAAAAACAATAAAAGCAAGGTTTTGAAGAGAGTTATATTCTAAACATGCTTGTGAATGAAAAAGGAGTCCTAGGTTTGTTTTTAATATGGATCAGATCAATGCAATACCCGATATGGCACTCCTCAGAAGAGGGGATACATGTGGTATTAGCACACCGAACATCATATCCATATCTACCCTTCCCCACCCCGTGAAGGTATTAAAGCGATGATTGGTCTCGACCTCTATTGCATGTTGTTACCCATCCCATTCCTATCAGTCCCGGAGGGATTTAAGACTACTATTCCTAAAGAGGGAGGTTTTAGGCTGAATCTTAGGTTTAAAGGTAAAAAAGGCTAAGGCGACATACAAAAACACATAGGACTGCATTTAAAGAGGAGACATGTAAACAATTAGAAGGCTCATGTATACCTCCGCAAATAATACATATAAACAGCACGACTTAAACACAGTTAAGGTCTAAATTTTAAAATCCTAAAGCAGGGTGTTTGAATCAGAACAAGATTCATTATATAACTCAGAAAAGAAGTCTGAATCAGGCATATCTGCTGGTTGTAGCAGTTGATAATTAACCAAGGTAGCCCAGTTTTATTTAAGTAATTACCTAGGCTTGCCTAGGCGTGAGCAGGATTCGGTAGTTATTCAAGATTATTAAGACAGTTGGAGATTATTATTATTACCTAAACATGTTGTTCTAGGTATTCAGCACATAGAATTGTTGCTAGTTAATTGCAAAGACTAAATAAAATTGTATTCCTTTTATGCGTTCATAATTAGCCTATGTGTGCTTGAGCAAATATAAATGAAATCCTAAAGACATGAATCTAACGTGTAGAGATGCAGAAGAATGTATATGCAGAATCCTAAACAGGATTTCTATATGCACGAATACTACAGCGTTTAGAACATGATTACTAGAATATGCAGAGATGGCATGCTTGTTAGTGTTGTTTTAGCCTAAAATAGGATCTCTAAGTGTGCGCGGCAGTAGAAACATGATTGCAGAAACACTGGTTATTAACACATTTAACGCAGGATTTGCTAAGTGGTATGATAGTGAAATGGACATGCTGAAAACAGTAAGTGTAAATCCTAAGGAACATGATCTCTAATGCAAGAAATGAGTCCTAAGCATGGATTCTATTACGCAATTAGGAATGTAAACCTAATAACATGCTTTCTACCCCTTTTGATAGCATGCATATTCCCATCCCTTTGCACTAGTCAACCCCATAATGTTTACAAAATATTACAAACCGTGTGAATGAATTACATAAGTAGAAATGATAGAAAAACAAGAAGCTACAACCATAGAAAGCCTGATCTTGACTTCCTATCTGAGTTATGTAATTAATCACTTCAATGCCAATATTATTCCAAAGCCTTTCTCATATCTGGGTGTGTCAGAGTTCCCTAAGGACCTCAAAAGATCCTGGGCAGTGCTCACACCCAGATTTGCATAACCAAACCGAATGAGTGCAGTGTGGAAGGGCCAGCTCTTATGTGTCCAAGTTCAGAGGGAGCTCAAGGGTACCAAGGCAAGGCTAGCACAAAAGGGGTAGAACCTAGATTCTAAGAGTAGGTGAGAGTGCTGGACATAGTTTGTTTAAAAATTGGGTTGAAAGTAATCAATAACAGAGGTGATTGAAAGCAGTTGTGGTAGTAAACAAAACTCAAACTCCCAAGATGGGATCACACACAGAATAAGTAGTCATACAAAGGGGTCAAGGGGTTTAGGACACACATACATTTGACTATAAACACATAACCCCATTAAGGGTCTTAGGACTAGTTGGACATGCACAGCAATGGCTGATACTGACATGATCACAGGCTAGTCAGAAAGAACATAAGCACATTGAGGGGATAGGGGCTTGGGATGGCAAGTGCACAATAAGTGACTGACAGAGCATGCCTTGAAACACACATAGGGGAGTGCATTAATCTAAAGGGGAAGGGGAGACATTATAGCATGCTTGTAATGCACCTTAACAGAATCCCAAGCGGGAGTAGACCAAAATGCAAGAAGCTGAAACAAATAAGGCAGCATGTTGTTGTTGGAGCTTTAAAATTAAACTAGGACATACCAATCAAAGAAGCAAGTTGCAGAGAGGAAAAGTAAGCAGGATTCCACAGTCTAGCCTTGGCTTTCAGCAGGCTGGACAAAGAAGTAGCACAAGTAGTAATAGAGAAAGAAAGAGTTTTGAGTGTGTAAGTGTGTGTTCTGAACTCAATTGTTCGTGTCCTTTTCTAATGAAAACACTGGGGTATTTATAGCTTTAAAAACAAGTAGAGAGTAAGGTAACAAGTAAGGTTTTATCACAGACATGGAAATAATCACAATCAGAATCAATCAACACAAGTACTTCCCTTTAATCAAGGGATTACTGCTCAAACGGATACTAACAGGGTTAATTAAGGAAAGAAATCAGTTTGGGACAGATTGATTCTTGCCATATAAGGGGGTAGTAAAAGTATAAGGTAAATAATTGAGTCTAAGTACAATATATACTTAATTTTGGGAAAGGATTCAAGGTAAAACATCACAGTAATTAAAGGAAGGGAATCAATCAATTTAAACAAATGAGTAAATTTAGGGTTTATAAAAACCTTGCAATTAAACCGTCACTTAAGGAAAGCAAGATCAATCAAGAAGTGGTCACGATTGTGCACTTCAACATATAAATAGCAAGGAATGAACAGGCGTATTAGACATGCAGGGTCAAACATGTTGACAAAAGAAGCAACACAAACATATAGTAGCAGCAGGAGTAGGCTGAATCAGTAGAAAAAGAAATCTACTCGGAGCGCATTAGTTAACAAAGTCAAGTGGTCATATAGAGTTAGAAATGAAGAAACCATAGTAACAGGTAAAGGAGATCAACACACAGAAACAAGAAAAGTCCTTAAAATCATAGCAATAAGTGAAGAAAACGTTTATAAGGAATTAGGGTTTTGATATAGTTGAGTTGGAAAGGTAAGAACTCAGAATCAGATAAGTCAAACAAGAAAGAAAAAAAAAAGATTCAAACACAAAGATCTTAATCGAACCAAACATGCGTATAAAATAAACAAAGAGAGAGTTTCAGAAACCCAGATAGAACCAAAACACTTAGGGTTTTTAGCACGATGAACCAGGTAGCAGAAAACATGGACAAACTGTTTAAACATAGTAAAATCATAAAACACACTGAAAATCGGAGAAATGTTTAGGAAACCCTAATTTGAAAATGAAGAGTTATTTTGAAAGAAAATCGAAGAACCTTTGAGAAAACACTAAAGAGTTCATAACATGCATAGATCTAAGACAGATCTGGAAAAAAATCGAAAAGCTCTTAAAGCTAGGGTTTCAGAGAACCCAGAAAAGTGAGAAAGACTTCGAAAGGTTACCGATTTAGCCGGAAAAGCCATGGATCCGACTTGAACGGTCATGGGTGGCCAGAAAAGACCAGAGATAGAGATTGAGCATGGACTGTACCAGATCTCTTCAGGATCTGTCCATGGAATCACGAAAATAGGTAACCAGTAGACATAGGAGACGAGTACACGCCTCAAACCGCCATGGGAGTCCATGGATTAGGTGGGGATTGAAGGGAATTAGGGTAGATTCGGGTGGCGGCGGCTGGGGTTTAGGTGATGTTGCAGAGAGAGTTTGAGAGGAAGGGATTCAAGGGCGGCGGGTGGTGAGAAATGATTTAGGGTAAGGGGTCGTTTAGGGGTTAAAAATGGTAAGGGGCAATGGTGGCCGTTGATCTAAATGATCATCGGCCTAGATTAAAAGAGGTAGGTGGGGGTCCGGGTTTGGGTAGGATTTAATTGGGTAAGGGTCGGGTTTAAATTAAAATTGGGCTGGGGAATTGGGGTTCAATTTAGGCTAAAATTGAAATACAAATGGGCTGTCACTTAAATAGCCAATTTTCCCCTTTTTAAATTATAAGAAATAGTAAATGGCTTCTGAAGATTAATTTAAAAAAGCTAAAACGATTTATAACATATAGTTAACAATTTAAAAATACAGGACCCCATTTTATAAATATAAAACCTAATTAAACCTTGAAAGGGCTAATATTGCAATTATATGCAATTATGCTTTAAAAATACTAAATAAAATTATAAAAATATGTAAAAATTACCTCAGCCATATTTTCGCATAAATATGAGAATCCAATAGATGAATTACCAAAATAATAATTTTAGAAATAATTATTGGGGATTTTATGGATGAAAAAGGGAAATAAATCAATTTAAAAACCCATAAAAATTATGAAAAAAATAATAAAAATGCTTTGACATGCTTATATATGCATATATATGCTATTTTGAAAGTATCTTTGCATATTAAAATATATAGTGAAAAATTGGGTATCAACAGCTGCCCCTCTTTACCCGGGAAGGATGAAAGAGTTTTCGGGTAAAGAAATGATGGCCAATTTTGATCGAGCGAAATGGTTTGAAGAGGTTTTGGCCGCATCCTAGCTTCTGAGCTGCCTACATGTCCCTGGTTTTATAGGAATCAGGCCGTATGCAGTTCAGGACTCATCGGCGGAGTATTCCGATGAAGCAATTTCAAGAACGGACGCAGCATCTAGGGATGGGTGAGCGGAGGGTTTACGGGAATGGTTAGGTTTGATATGGCTGCGGGCACTGGAGCGGAACTGCTCCCACCGGGATGGCTGTCGCTCGCCAGTTTACCTGCAAATAAACAACACAAGCATATATTGTGCGCAAATTTAAACATAATGCAGATTCCCGTTGGACCATGAATGTTGTCTTTGGACGGTTAAGAATGGCGTCCTCAGACCATGATGTCCTGGGCCATGAAGCGTATAATAAAGGATTCGCAGGCCATAAAATGATGTTCTCGGGCTATGAGGATGGTGCCTCCGAACCATGACGCCTTTGAATAATGATATGCAAAAGTCTGAAAGGGATCCTCAGGCCGTGACATGTGTTATCGAGCTATGAAGATGGTGCCTCCGAACGATGACGCCTTTAGATGAGTTGGCGATATTTAAGCCCATGAAGGATGTAGTAGCATGTGGCGATCTTTCAGCCGTGCAATGTGGCGATTTTTCAGCCGTGTAATGCAGTATGAGGCGATCTTTTAGCTGTACAATGCAGTATAAGGCGATCTTTCAGCCGTGCAGATGCAGTATGTGGCAATCTTTCAGCCGTGCCAATGTAGTATGTGGCGATCTTTCAGCCGTGCAATTATAGTATGTGGCGATCTTTCAGCCGTGCAGATGTAGTATGTGGCGATCTTTCAGCCATGAAAATGTAATATGTGGCGATCTTTCAGCCGTGCAAATGCAGATGGAGACAGCATTTAGTCTCGGAAGGCAGAATAGTAGCCTTATGCAAGTTGGAAGGCAGAATGGCTGCCTTATGCAATGTAGATGCAGATGGAGGTAAAGCTTAACCTCGGAAGGCAGTATAGTTGCCTTATGCAAGATGGAAGGCAGAATGGTAGCCTTATGCAATGCAGATGCAGATGGAGGTAGAGTTTAACCTCGGAAGGCAGAATGATAGCCTTATGCAGATTGGAAGGCAGAATGGTAGCCTTATGCAATGCAGATGCAATAGAGGTGGAGCTTAACTTCGGAAGGCAGAATGATAGCCTTATGCAGATTGGAAGGCAGAATAGTAGCCTTATGCAAGTTGGAAGGAAGAATGGTAGCCTTATGCAAGAAATAAAATAGCAAATGACAGTAGAGTTTTCATAGCTGATAGTGGATTGCGGCATTGTGATTACTGGGAGCATTGTGACATACGGGACATTACTGGTGTGTGGATAGCAAATGTTGGCAAGTGTAACGGTTAAGAGAGTCATATTCTTCAACCATGTTTGTTCCATGAGCGTGCAGTATGTTTTAATGGTTTCGTAATCCTAGTACCTCTCCTGCTATGGAATTTTGAGGGTCCTCCTCAAAATTCTGCCCCAGTTTGATGGGTTGACGCTTCTGACTGCTGCTCGTGCGGCGATCGGCTGAAACAACTTTGGAATTTGGAGGGTCCTCCTCAAAATTCCATCCCAGTTTCCAATTTCGGGGGAAAATGAAATTTTTATTGAATTGTGACCGAACCCATAGGGCTGCCTACGTATCCCCTCTTAAACGGGAATCAGGTCAGGTGTAGTTCAATTTACATCATATGAGAAAAGCATAAAGATTACACATAGTAACGCTTGACTGCGTCTGAATTAATCGGCTTTGGCCAAACTTCTCCGTCCATTTCTGCAAGTATGAGGGCTCCTCCTGTCAAAGCCCGGTGAACCATGTACGGACCCTGCCAGTTGGGAGGGAACTTCCCTTTGGCTTCATCTTGATGCGGAAAAATTTTCTTCAACACCAGTTGCCCCTGTGTGAATTGTCTTGGCTTGACTCTTTTGTTGAAGGCTCTGGACATTCTGTTCTGGTAAAGTTGGCCATGGCAGACTGCATTCATTCTCTTTCTGTCTATAAGGGCAAGTTGCTCATAACGACTCTTCACCCACTCTGCGTCGTCGAGCTCAGCTTCCTGTATAATCCTTAGGGAAGGGATTTCTACCTTAGCGGGAATGACAGCCTCTGTACCATAAACCAGCATATAGGGGGTTGCCCTAGTTGATGTGCGGACTGTGGTGCGATATCCCAATAGAGCAAATGATAACTTCTCGTGCCACTGTTTATGCTTTTCTATCATTTTCCTCAATCTTCTTGATATTCTTGTTGGTGGTTTCTATTGCTCCATTCATTTGAGGCCTGTAGGCTATGGAATTCTTTCTTCTCTGATGGTGACAGGCGAATGCTGGTTCGCATTTCCTTGACGTTTTCTGCATCTCCCAGGTTGACGATTTCGATCTCGTCCAGGTTGGACTTAGGTCTGTTCTCAAAGTTCTCAGCTTCTTTGATAATTTCCTCGGGTATCTCATCTTTTTCTGAATCAATATCCGTTTGTTGCGTTGTCTCATTGCATGTCACAGTCATTGGTTCATCAAGATAGGTAATAGTAATGTTGTATTGGTAAAGTAAGGAAAGATAGCGATAAATATTAAATCATAAGAAAAATCAAACATGCTTTTGATAAATTGAATAATTGTTTTGAACATTGAAGGTCTTATTGCGGAGATTGAAAAATGCGAAAAGAAAATCATTTAGTAAATAAAACAGTGAATAGTGCTTGTTTAGCCTTGCTACCCCGAGGCTCGTCGGGCTCTGGTTGTCCTGATGGTCCAGTTCTGGAGATATGCCCCTCTGCTCACAGCCTGTATGGAAGGGCCTTCCTCCCCCTCCTCCTCGAGAATGACACAACAGTCCATATCACTGTTTTCTAAGAACAAGTTCTTCATTGCTGCGAGCGCTTCTTCTTCATCTGACCCATAAATAACGTCAGCCTGTTGGAAAGTCTGCTCCAGATGCGGTATTGGCTGCTCTAGTGGATAGTAAGGACCACGCCATAGTGGCGACCAGTTGTTGAATTCTTCCCAGGTGTAATCATATCCCAAACCGAAGGTAGTGCCATGTTTCTTGAGTTTTATGGGCTTAGAGAATCCTTGGAGATTCTTGCGAGCCCTTTGCCAGGTTCATACCCACTCCGATTCAGTATACTCTCGATTTTGTTATCCCACCATTTGTCTTTGTTGACAACATTGACCCGCTCGATGTGGTGGTAAGTTTCTCCACCCAGCTTCCTTCTTCACCCGATTGCCGGAATGGTCTGGCGACTGTATATAGGGTTGTTACCGTCGTCGTGAATGATCACTTCCTGGTGATTCCATTCGAACTTTACTGCCTGATCAGCGTTGATGCTACGGCCCCAGCGGCATGAATCCATGGCCGTCCTAGCAGTAAGTTGTAGGATGCTAGTACATATATTACTTGGAAATCGACATCGAACCAGGTTGGCCCCATCTGCAAGCATAGAATAATCTCACCAATGGTGGACCTCTGAGGACCATCGAAGGCTTTCACATTGATTGCTCCGTCTTTTATTTTGTGCAGCCCTTTACCCAACTTCTTGAGTGTTACCAGCGGACAGATGTTAAGACTGGAACCCCCATCGATCAGGATTCTGGTGATAAAATAATCTTCGCATTGCACGATGATGTGCAGTGCCTTGTTATGCCCCAGCCCTTCAGGTGGAAGCTCTTCCTCATGAAAGGTGATCTTGTGGCTTTCCAAAACTTGCCCTACCATATTAGCCATTTCCCCACCAGTGATGTTACTTGGTACGTATGCTTCACTTAACACCTTTAATAGAGCATGCTTGTGCGCCTCAGAATTCTGCAACAAAGAGAGAATGGATATTTGTGCTGGCGTCTTGTTTAACTAATCGATGACCGAATATTCCTTGGCATGTATCTTCCTCCAAAGGTCATCCGGACCTGTCTCAATGAGGGGCGGCCGATTGGAGGCCTGCTTGCTTGATTCATCTAGCTGTTCAGGGGTATAGACCCTACCAGTTCTTGTCATACCCTGTGCTGCGATAGTTTCTTCAATTCTGACCTTGCCTTTCCTTCTTGCCTCGGCTGTATAGTCCCAGGGTACAGCATTTGTATAGAATGGTGGCGTGGTTGACATCGCCACTGGGATCGGCGTGGCTATCATCACTCCGAACGGAACATGTGCCTTGGGTGGCAAGAGTGTAACCTCAAATTGTGCGGGTGCATTTGCCAGAGACACGAATTCAACCTCAATTGGTGCTGGTGTCTTTGCGGATGATGTTGCTTCAAACTCAAGTGGTACAGACATGTTCACCTCAGCGCCCTCAGATGGTTGAATCTGCACTATGATTTGATTGAGAGTAATTGTTGGTTTCTTTGGGTCATCACCTTCTGTGATCAACCCGATTGATCCCTCGGGATCCCAGTCATCTTCTATTTCAATCATGTGGATACCTCCACCCTTATGGTCTGGCAGAGGGTTGTTGCGAACGTTTGGAGCGGGTTCTTTTACCACAATGATCTTGTTATCAATCAAAGACTGTATCTAGTCTTTCAGGGAACGGCATTCATCGATGGTGTGCCCTTTCATGCCGGAGTGGTATGCACAGGATTCGTTTGGGTTAACCCACTGAGAAGGATTCTCAAGGGTTGCAGCAGGGATGGGGGTGACATAACCAGCAGCTTTGAGTCTTTCATACAGCTGGTCAATGGGTTCGGCGATGGCTGTATACTGTTTTGGAGGTCTGCGATCAAAATTTGGTCGAGTCTAGGGAAGTTTTGGCATGCAGGGGTTAACTGATAATGGGATGCTTGAGTGTTATAGGTTTGGTAGACATCAGCGGGTTGGGAGTATCTTGGTGAAGCAGGTTGACATGTAGGAGGTGGAGATGACTAATAAGTTGGTGGAGGAGCTTGATACGAGGGTGAGGGTGCTTGGTAATTTAGAGTTGGCTGATATATGAGTGGAGGTGTTGGGTAAGTTTGGTATTTGAGGGGAGACTTGGTCCTTTGTGCAACCATCACGGCCCCTACGTCCCTCTTCTTGGACACACCACCGGACTGTAAGGCCTTATTTGTAGCTTGCAAGGCCTCGAAGTTTGTAACCATACCGCTTTTGATACCTTCTTCAATTCTTTCACCCAATTTGATAATGCCGGAGAACTTGTTGTTCTCAATCATCATCAGCCGTTCATAGTATTGTGGGTCTTGAGCCCGGACAAAGAACTTGTTCATTTGTTGCTCTTCTAAGGCAGGTCTGACCTTAGCAGCTTCGGACCTCCAGCGAGTAGCATACTTGCGAAACGTCTCTGTGGTCTTCTTCTTCAGATTCTGTATATAAAACACGTTTGGTGCATGCATTCTCCGTATTAAACCTGAATCTGTCCATAAAGTCAGATGCCATGCCTACCCAGCTTGACCACTTCTTGGGATCTTGGCTGATGTACCAAGATAATGCGTGTCCTTTCAAACTTCTCATGGACAGCTTCATGCGGATTCTCTCGTCTTTCCCTACTCCCACCAACTTGTCGCAGTATGTCCTCAGATAGACCCTTGGATTACCCGTACCATCAAACATTTAGAACTTAGGAGGTTTGTACCCCTCGGGCAGTTCGACATCAGGCTGTATGCAAAGATCCTCATAGTTCAGCCCTTCAATCCCTTTGCTTCCTTTGACGCCCTGGATCCGGCTAGTCAACTTCTTAAGCTCCTCAGCTAGGTTCCTGATCAGCAGATCCTTTTCATTAGACTTAGGTGGGCTTGAAATAGGTTGAGTGGAGTGTGGCATGGTTTCCACGTGGAAATGGTCGTTTGCGGGGTTTTGAGGTTCTGGGATGAGCAGTGGAGGGTTGTTTGGGATATGGCAGGTGTTGCACTGGTTCTTTGGTGGAGCAGCGGGATAGTGAGGAGCAGGATGTTTCTGTTGTGTTGGGATGTTTTGAGGAGGTGTAGGGTTCTGAGTGTTGGGGAAGTTGACATCTGGAGTGTTGAGGGAAAATGACAGGCTTGCCAGATTCCGAACCTGTTCGAGCTCTTCCTGAAATTTCAACAGCTTCTGCTCAAGTTGTGACACATTCTCGTTAGGGACCGAATACCACGGCCATCAGTGGCCTCAACCCGTTCAGTTAGGTTCTCCTTCCTGATATTGTTCAAATCTTCCATCTTGCCATTGTTCTTGTTTTTAACAGGACTAAGAGGAGGAGTGGGTGGAGGGCCCCTGGATCTCGTGGAATAAGATGATGTTGCCAGAGTGCACGAACTAACCTTTGGGGAGGGGAATAACAAAACAAGAATAAAACAAAAAGGTAACCAAGTTAGTGAGGATTATAAGAAGTATTACAATATTTAAACACATAGTGCAGGAATGTAAAGCGTGTCCTAATTTGGGGACCTCGTTGTGCCCGAGGTAGGCCTAGCGACAGATTGATTTGGAGAACTTACAATGCTAAATGCCTCATTTTACTGATAAAAATAAGACGAATCCCAAATTGACAAGAAATAAAAGTCACTAATGGTCACTGGCCTTATTACATTTTTAAAGCGAAAAAAGGTAAACTCCTATCTACTTGGTCCAAGAAGGACCTTCCCCAGATTCGGCATCCTCGGCTCCGTCGAACAGCTTCCCGAACTCGCGAAGTCCCAGCAACAGGTATGCTCTGTCTAGATGTCCACCTTCGGTCCCTTTAGCCTCTTGACAGTCTTCAACCCTTTTGAGAAACCTTCTTTCTAGTTCTACTATGCCTCGCTCCAAGTATCCTAGTCTTTTATTGGCGTTGGTAGCCATGTCTTTCCATTCCTCAATTAGCTTCTGGTTGGATTCTTGTATCTCGCGGTGCTCTCTCTCACATTCACAGATCCTTTTGCGCAGCTGGTTGTACTTGACTTGTGCCTCGGCCCGTTCATCTATAATTTTGTGACCTCGGACGAACATTGGCTGGCCCAGGCCATCATGATTGTCTTCTAACCAACCTGAATAGAAGGGAGTACAACCGCCATGATATCTGTCTGGTTCGATGGTGTCTTTCCCCATTACGATCTTGCAATGCCACATGTGTTGGGCTTGGCACTTGTAGGGACTATCATCGTTTCTGAAGTCAGCTCGGAAGTGGCTCATCTTATTGACCCTGGGTATGACTTGATTCCTACCAGCTTTCCTCATAACTCGAAGAGGGACGCAAGGGTATGTTCCTCTTAGACCAATTAGTATCAGGAAAGGTACATCTCCGGATCGGTCGATGAACTCCTCTATCGGAAACCACTCGAATATCCATTGAACCTGTTCTTCGGTCAGATTATCAAATAGCTCAACCCATCCTTTGGCATTCTCAGGCTGAGCGAACATGTCAGGGATTTAATTCATTCGCTTTGGATGGTGGAAAGTGATGTGATCATACCAATCCCTTCGCCGAATTTCTTGTCGGTATTCGCCTTTTTGGAGATGTTCCATGAGCCAAAGTTGAAGTAGCAGATTGCAGCCTTCGAAGTGTTTTGCTCCTCGTTCACACTTTTCTAAGGCTCGGTATATGTCTGCAATGATCATAGGCACAATGTTGAATGCCTGCCCACCAATCCCCTCCATTAGGGTTTTTGTTACCATAGCCAGCCTAGTATGAATTCTAACTTTCTTCATCGGAAATACGATCAGACCCAGGAAGCAAAACATGAAGACGAAAACCCTGCGATGGATGTGTCCTAAGGATGTGATGGCAAACTCGTCAGGGTAGGTACGGTAGGATTTGCTGTGACCATACCTTTCATACAGGTAGTCAAAAGGGATGTATGATTCCTTTAGGCATGTCAATTCCGCATTCTTCTTCAAACCCATCATTTTAAGGAAACCTCTACTTGTGCGATTCTCGGGCATTAGTAGACCCGGAGTTTCCCACATTAGACCGGCCAGTCCTCCCATCTCCTCTAGCAGAGGTGTCATCTCTATGTCCCCAAAGCGAAACACGGCCCTCTCACAATCCCAAAACAACGTAGCAGCTTATATGATCATGTTGTTAGGTTGAATCTCTAGGAGGGATGGTAGATTGCCCAGATATTTTCTGACGAGGGTTTGGTCACTCAAATGTAGATCTCTCCACCAGCTTAGCAATCTTGGGTGGATGTTGGTGACCATGCCGAATCTGGGGACTTCGTGCCTCATCTTTCTGCAAGGCAAACAAGGTTAGGCCCTTACCCCCACCAGACTCGACTTATTTAACATCAACAATTAGCATGAAGCATTTAATTCTCCAAATAAATACACAGAACGTGATGATGTCCGTTTGGGTTTTAGGGAAACCCAGTGGACTTTGGACAAGGCTATCTTAAAGGATCATTATGTGGACAACATAACTGACCCAACTAGGTTTGACCATGATGCATGCATATTTTAACAGAGTAAGGTTTCTATGGGGTTTTAGACTGGTACCCTTGAGCGGAGAACTCAAGGGGGAAGGCACGGAACTGTCGACTGCACCGCTGATCGACTAGCTTTACCGCAAATACGCCTTTCCAAATTTAGGGGGTAATGATATAGGAAGAGCGCAACAACTCATTAAGCGTTGCTATAGTATTTGTTTAGCACGAGTGGAGTATGATGTTGAGCATGATTATGCAACAATTGAAAAGCATGTTGACATGTATTTTCACGTTAAGAAAGCAAAAAATACAACAGTCTTTATAATTTAAGGCAACAAGTAAAGGATGGAAACAAGAAAGATACGTCAGTTTTGCTTTTGAAGAAGAAATTGAATGCTTAAAGAAATTAAACAAGTAATTGCACATAAAGGGGGGGTACAAATTCACAAGAACAATCTGAAAAGGTAAAAGCCTAAAAAGAAATACCCAGCAGAGTCGCCATGCTGTCGCGCCGCCTTTTTCTCGCGAAATCGGGTTTATGACATTTGGTTGGGACAACTCTTTCCTTTTGGGAAAAGGGGTTTTGCGATTTTGAAGAGTCGCCACCTAACGATTTTAAGGTGCGTTAGGGAACGTATGGGGTTCAACTACAACTATGTTTGGTAACCAGATATAGGGTAAGGGCTTGAAATTATCCTAAGGGGAAGGTGTTAGGCACCCCTCAGGATCCACTAGTGTGGTTTCCGGCCAGATAGTTTTTTTGTGAATTTGTGCAATTATCACGTAAACAAATAAGGCTCAAGTAATAGGGGATTTTGAATTTAAATACGCAAGTGTTTGAAAAACAATAAAAGCAAGGTTTTGAAGAGAGTTATATTCTAAACATGCTTGTGAATGTAAAAGGAGTCCTAGGTTTGTTTGTAATATGGATCAGATCAATACAATACCCGGTATGGCACTCCTCAGAAGAGGGAATACACGTGGTATTAGCGCACCGGTCATCATATCCATCTCTACCCTTCCCACCCCGTGAAGGTATTAAAGCGATGATTGGTCTCGACCTCTATTGCATGTTGTTACCCGTCCCATTCCTATCAGTCCCGGAGGGATTTAGGACTACTATTCCTATAAGAGGGAGGTTTTAGGCTGACTCATAGGTTTAAAGGTAAAAAAGGCTAAGGAGACATACAAAAACACATAGGACTGCATTTAAAGGGGAGACATGTAAACAATTAGAAGGCTCATGTATACCTCTGCAAATAATGCATATAAACCGCACGACTTAAACACAGTTAAGGTCTGAATTTTAAAATCCTAAAGCAAGGAGTTTGAGTCAAAACCAGATTCATTATATAACTCAGAAAAGAAGTCCGAATCAGGCATGTCTGCTGGTTGTAGCAGTTGATAATTAACCAAGGTAGTCCCAGTTTTATTTAAGTAATTACCTAGGCTTGCCTAGGCGTGAGCAGGATTAAGTAGTTATTCAAGATTATTAAGAAATTTGGAGATTATTATTATTACCTAAACATGCTGTTCTAGGTATTCAACACATAGAATTACTGCTAGTTAATTACAAAGACTAAATAAAATTGTATTCCTTTTATGCGTTCATAATTAGCCTAAGTGTGCTCGAGCAAATATAAATGAAATCCTAAAGACATGATATCTAACGTGCAGAGATGCAGAAGAATGTATATGCAGAATCCTAAACAGGATTTCTATATGCACGAATACTACAGCGTTTAGAACATGATTACTAGAATATGCAGAGATGACATGCTTGTTAGTGTTGTTTTAGCCTAAACAATGATCTCTAAGTGTGCACGGCAGTAGAAACATGATTGCAGAAACACTGATTATTAACACATTTAACGCAGGATTTGCTAAGTGGTATGATAGTGAAATGGACATGCTGAAAACTGTAAGTGTAAATCCTAAGGAACATGATCTCTAATGCAAGAAATGAGTCCTAAGCATGGATTCAATTACACAATTAGGAATGTAAACCTAATAACATGCTTTCTACCACTTTTGATAGCATGCATATTCCCATCCCTTTGCACTAGTCAACCCCATAATGTTTACAAAATATTACAAATCGTGTGATTGAATTACATAAGCAGAAATGAAAGAAAAGCAAGAAGCTACAACCATAGGAAGCCTGATCTTGACTTCCTGTCTGAGTTATGTAATTAATCACTTCAATGCCAATATTATTCCAAAGCCTTTCTCATATCTGGGTGTGTCAGAGTTCCCTAAGGACCTCAAAGGATCCTGGGCAGTGCTCACACCCAGATTTGCATAACCAAACAGAATGAGTGCAGTGTGGAAGGGCCGGCTCTTATGTGTCCAAGTTCAGAGGGAGCTCAAGGGTCCCAAGGCAAGGCTCACACAAAAGAGGCAGAACCTAGATTCCAAGAGTTGGTGAGAGTGCTGGACATAGTTTGAAAAGAGTTTGTTTAAAAACTGGGTTAATTAAGGAAAGAAATCAGTTTGGGACAGATTGATTCTTGCCATATAAGGGGGTAGTAAAAATATTTGGTAAATAATTGAGTCTAAGTACAATATATACTTAATTTTGGGAAAGGATTCAAGGTAAAACATCATAGTAATTAAAGGAAGGGAATCAATCAATTTAAACAAATGAGTAAAATTTAGGGTTTATAAGAAAACGTTGCAATTAAACCGTCACTTAAGGAAAGCAAGATCAATCAAGAAGTGGTTACGATTCTGCACTTCAACATATAAATAGCAAGGAATGAACAGGCGTATTAGACATGCAGGGTAAAATATGTTGACAAAAGAAGCAACACAAACATATAGTAGCAGCAGGAGTAGGCGATGATTCAGTAGAAAAAGAAACCTACTCGGAGGGCAGTAGTTAACAAAGTCAAGTGGTCACATAGAGTCAGAAATGAAGAAACCATAATAACAGGTAAAGGAGATCAACACACAGAAACAAGAAAAGTCCTTAAACTCAATGCAATAAGTGAAGAAAACATTTATAAGGAGTTAGGGTTTTGACAGAGCTGAGTTGAAAAGGTAAGAACTCAGAATCAGATAAGTCAAACAAGAAAGAAAAAAAAGATACAAACACAAAGAACTTAATCGAACCGAACATGCGTATAAATTAAACAAAGAGAGAGTTTCAGAAATCCAGATAGAACCAAAACACTTTGGGTTTTTAACACGATGAACCGGGTAGCAGAAAACATGGACAAACTGTTTAAACATAGTAAAATCATAAACCACATTGAAAATCGGAGAAAAGTTTAGGAAACCCTAATTTGAAAATGAAGAGTTATTTTGAAAGAAAATCAAAGAGCCTTTGAGAAAACACTAAGGAGTTCATAACATGCATAGATCTAAGACAGATCTGAAAGAAAAATCGGAAAGCTCTTAAAAGCTAGGGTTTCAGAGAACCCAAAAAAGTGAGAAAGACTTCGAAAGGTTACCGATCTAGCCGGAAAAGCCATGGATCCGACTTGAACGGTCATGGGTGGCCGGAAAAGACCAGAGATAGAGGTTGACCATGGACTGGACCAGATTTCTTCGAGATCTATCCATGGAATCATGAAATTAGGTAACCAGTAGACATAGGAGACGAGTACACGCCTTAAACCGCCATGGGAGTCCATGGATTAGGTGGGGATTGAAGGGAATTAGGGTAGATTCGGGTGGCGGCGGCTGGGGTTTAGGTGATGTTGCAGAGAGAGTTTGAGAGGAAGGGATTTAAGGGCAGCGGGTGGTGAGAAATGATTTAGGGTAAGGGGTTGTTTAGGGGTTAAAAATGGTAAGGGGCAATGGTGGCCGTTGATCTGAATGATCAACGACCTAGATTAAAAGGGGTAGGTGGGGATCCGGGTTTGGGTAGGATTTAATTGGGTAAGGGTCGGGTTTAAATTAAAATTGGGCTGGGGAATTGGGGTTCAATTTAGGCTAAAATTGAAATACAAATGGGCTGTTATTTAAATAGCTAATTTTCCCCTTTTTATATTATAAGAAATAGTAAATGGCTTCTGAAGAATAATTTTAAAGAGCTAAAATGATTTATAACATATAATTAACAATTTAAAAATACAGGACCCCATTTTATAAATATAAAACCTAATTAAACCTTGAAAGGGCTAATATTGCAATTATATGCAATTTAGCTTTAAAAATACTAAATAAAATTGTAAAACTTACCTCAGCCATATTTTGGCATAAATATGAGAATCCAATAGATGAATTACCAAAATAATAATATTGGAAATAATTATTGGGGATTTTATGGATGAAAAAGGGAAATAAATAAATTTAAAAACCCTTAAAAATTATGGAAAAAATAATAAAAAATGCTTGGACATGCTTATATATGCATATATATGCTATTTTGAAAGTATTTTTGCATATTAAAAATATATAGGGAAAAATTGGGTATCAACACTACCGGTGGCACCGCGTCATTAATGAGCGTGATATCAATATCCTTCCGCGCTTTCTCCATCTTATCAGTGTGTGGCATCGAAGGGACCTCCACAGTGTTATAGAGGGCTGTGATCAAGCATGGGAATTGCAGTGACATGGCTATCTGGTTGGCTCGGACCCCTATCTCTCGAGAGATAATGTCACCCACATCAATTTTGATCCCGATCATAATGCAGGCAATAAGGAGAGCTTTCTCAATGCTTATATCAGTTTCATTTTGGGACGGTACCAAGCGAGAGGTGATAAAGTTGAGCCAGAATCGACCCTCTCGTGTGAGATCCTCCTTGTATATTGTATGCAGGGGGTTAATCCAAGCGGGGGTCCCCTTAGCTATCACTGAGGCTAGCCAAGCACGCTCATTATCTCTGTTGGCCCATTTGGCATCGTACTCAGTTGTGCCCGGTCTTCATTCTGGGAAGTAGAACTCATTGATAGTTTCATAGCTACAAAACACCTGTTTCTCCCGAACCAAGACAGTGTCACAAAATATTTGATTTCGCTTGTGGTGAGATGTTCTGGAGGCTCCACAAGATGCATAGAATTCACGCACTAATGTTTCATTGTAATCATTAGGCAGCTCAGTGAAGCACTCCCAGTTTCTAGCCTTTATGTTTTCCAGTATGTGAGGGTATTGTTCTTTTAGCCCGTTCAGACTCAGTTGCTTCTCATCAAGGATTTTCCGCTTCGTGAGCCCTTCTCTATAAAGCTCCCTAGAGCCTTCAACCCCAAATCTGAGGTGGAAATCATCTCCTCTTTTTCTTCTTGCCTCAGCTTGTAGGTCAACTGATGTCAAGGTCTCCTCCTCATCAGACTGGAAGGGATGCACAGTAGTAGGTCGAGATGATTCCGGTCGTGCACGCTTGGCTTGTTGTACTTGACCACTGGTGGAGGCCCTTTTCATGGAACATAGATGTTTCTTGGGAGCCATATCAGGAACGGAGAATTTAGAACCCTTGGAAGATGACTCCACAAGGTGGGATCGATGTGTACTCTGTTCACTAGCCGTTTTGCTTTCTCCTTTTTCTTTTTGTTTCATTTTCGTTTTGTTTTTTTTTTTTTGTATAAGAGGGAAATATGAGTGCTGGTGTGTGTTTAGGTGCGAAGGGGTAGGGGGTACTTACCTGCGAAGTATGCGGTGGATAAGTCACCGCATAACACCTTATGCGATCGCAAAAGTGTTATGTGGTGGTTTCAACTGGAGTTGTTCATTGGCACATTGCGATGCACTTGTGTGATCGCACAACAGAAATGCGGTCCGCAAATTGCACATATCCACCGCATTTTTATCATCCAAATTAGCTGAACACACTGCCCAGGTCTACGACCACAATGCGGTCCGCATGCATATGTGTAGCAGACTTTCCATGGTGACTTTTCTTCCCTTTCACACGCAATTTGACCCTGTGTTATGATCTTTTGAATCACCTGCACTCTAACACACACTTTAAATTGCTCAATTAAATCTATATAACAAAAGTTAAAATTTAAAGGACAAAAAGGGTGTTACCACACATGGGTTGCCTCCCATGAAGCGCTTGATTTAACGTCGCGGCACGACGAAGTTGGCCTTTCTTTGGTTTCACTCATTGGTCGGGCATGGACCATCTTTGAGAGCCAAATGTTCCACCAAATATTTTTCTCCATCTACGCCCAAGTAGTGCTTGACTCGCTGGCCATTTACTTTGAAGGTTCGGAGCCCATCCTCTGATTCTAATTCCACAGCTCCAAAAAGGGATACATTTACCACCTTGAACGGACCGGACCATTTCGATTTGAGCTTGCCCGGAAAA
The DNA here is from genome assembly GCF_001879085.1 of Nicotiana attenuata. NCBI lineage: Eukaryota > Viridiplantae > Streptophyta > Magnoliopsida > Solanales > Solanaceae > Nicotiana > Nicotiana attenuata. The sequence goes on from NW_017671228.1 coordinate 214,879, forward strand.
AATTTGAGCCTTCAGTTGAAGAGCAAAACCAAGTCACCCGACTTGAACTCCCTTTTTAAGATCTTTTTGTCATGGACGAACTTCATCCTTTCTTTGTACATAGCTGCACTTTATATGCATGGAAACGGAATTCCTCCATTTCATTGAGTTGTGTTAACCTCAAATTTGCAGCTTCAGCCTAGTCCAAGTTCAACCTTTTTAAAGCCCATGTGGCCTTGTGCTCCAGTTCTACGGGTAGATGACAAGCCTTGCCGAAGACTAACCGATAAGGAGAAGTGCCAATAGGTGTTTTGTACGCCGTGCGGTATGCCCACAATGGGTCATCTAGCTTCCTTGACCAGTCAGTCCTGTTTGCATTAACAGTCTTTGCTAGAATATTCTTGATCTCCCGGTTGGAAACTTCAACTTGGCCACTTATTGGGGATGATAAGGTGTGGCCACCTTATGCTTGACGCCATATTTCTCTAGTAGCCCCGTGAAAGCCTTGTTACAGAAGTGAGACCCACCATCACGAAGAATGGCTCTAGGAGTGCCAAACCGCGTGAATATGTTTTTCTTTAAGAACGTGGTCACACTCCTTGCCTCATTGTTTGGTAAGGCAATTGCTTCAACCCATTTGGATACATAGTCCACAGCTACCAAGATGTATTTCATACCACATGAACTTACAAAGGGGCACATAAAATCAATTCCCCACACATCAAAGATCTCTATCTCCATCACAAAGTGCATTGGCGTATCATACCTCTTGGAGATTGACCCTTGCCTTTGACATTGGTCGCAAGCTTTGACCATTTGATTGGCATCATGATAAATGGACGGCCAATAATAACCTCATTCAAGCACCTTTGCCGTCGTTCGATTTCCTCCATGGTGACCCCCGACCGGTGAGTCATGCCATGCCTTTAGAATTGGCTTAATCTCCTCCTCTGGAACACACCTTCTGATGATATTATCAGCACAAACTCGGAATAAGAATGGTTCTTCCCAATATTATTGCTGACAATCTCTCAAAAACTTCTTCTTTTGATAAGCTTCCAATCCATCCGGAATAAGGTCGCTAACCAAGTAGTTAGCAATATCGGCGTACCAAGGAGAAAAAGTGTTAGATAATGCCAATATGTGTTCATCCAGGAAAGCATCATTGATTTCAAGATCTTCGTTTGCTCTCCCTACCTCTTCAAGCCTTGATAAATGATCCGACACTTGATTTTCTGTTCCTTTTCGATCTTTGACTTCAAAGTCAAATTCTTGCAACACCAGGACCCGCCGAATCAACCTAGGCTTTGCATCTTTCTTTTCCATGAGATAGCGAAGAGCAGCATGGTCTGTGTACACTATCACCTTAGATCCCAACAAATAAGCCCGGAATTTCTCAAAGGCATAGACAATGGCAAGAAGTTCTTGCTCAGTCACCGTGTATTTCATTTGTGCGCCATTGAGTATCTTGCTTGCATAATAGACCGGGTGGAGAACCTTGTTATGATGTTGGCCAAGCACTGCCCCAATAGCTATACCACTGGCTTCACACATGAGTTCGAATGGAAGAGACCAATCGGGTGTGACAATAATAGGTGCCATGGTGAGCTTTTGTTTCAATTCCTCAAAGGCTTTGAGACACTTCTCGTCAAACACAAATTTTGCATCTTTCTCAAGGAGTTTGCACATGGGATTTGCAATTTTGGAAAAATACTTGATGAAACACCTATAGAACTCGGCATGCCCCAAGAAACTTTGGACACCTTTAACTGAAGTGGGTGGAGGAAGCTTGGAAAGGATCTCGATCTTTGCCCGGTCAACTTCTATGCCATGTTTGGAAATTTTGTGGCCCAAAACAATGCCTTCGTCCACCATGAAGTGGCATTTTTCCCAATTTAGCATGAGGTTCGTTTCTTCACACCTCTTAAGCACTTGTCTAAGGTTGTCTAGACAATGCTCAAAAGAATCACCCACGACCGAGAAGTCGTCCATGAATACCTCTAAGAATCCTCCACCATATCGGAGAATATTGACATCATACACCTTTGGAAAGTGGCCGGAGCGTTGCATAACCCAAATGTCATCCGGCTAAATGCAAACGTCCCATATGGACAAGTGAATGTTGTCTTTTCCTGATCTTCCAATGCAATGTTAATTTGATTGTAGCCGGAGTATCCATCCAAGAAGCAATAGAATGACCTTCCCGCTAGCCGATCAAGCATTTGATCAATAAAAGGCATAGGGAAATGGTCCTTGCATGTAGCACTGTTTAGCTTCCGGTAATCCATACACACCCTCAATCCGGTCACCGTTCTTGTTGGGATGAGCTCGTTCTTCTCATTTTCAATCACGGTCATGCCTCCCTTTTTTGGCACACATTGCACCGGGCTCACCCAAGAACTATCGGCAATAGGGTAGACTACCCCGGCATCCAACCACTTGATGATTTCTTTCTTTATCACTTCTTGCATTGAAGGGTTTAACCTTCGTTGATTCTCCACACTTGGTTTACTCTCATTCTCCAATTAGATCTTGTGTTCGCAAATTCCGGCGGGAATCCCCCGGATATCCGCAATTGTCCACCAATAGCTTGCCTATGCTCACTCAAGACAATCAACAATTGCTCTACCTGCACATCATTCAACAAAGAAGAGACAATTACCGGTAAAGTATCATTTGAGCCAAGAAATTTATACCTTAAATATGGTGGAAGTGGTTTGAGCTCTAGTTGTGGTGGCTCAATGATTGAAGGCTTTGCGGGAGGAGTGACTCTATTCTCCAAGTCGAGAGAGAGCTTCTTCGGAGCATAGGCGTAGGACCCAAGCCCTTCCAATGCATTGACTGATTCCATATACCCCTCCATATCTTCACCATCAAAGTTTACCAAAATAGCCGCCAACGCCTCACCGAGGCATTGTTCTTCCATCTTCATTTCAACCGCATCTTCTACTTCATCAACAGCATCAATCACCAAGATGATTTCATATACATGTGGTAGTTTCATAACCTTGCTTGCCTGGAATGTAACCTCTTCATCATTTACACGGAATTTGATCTCATTCCATTCCGAATCCATTAGTGCTCTTCCTGTGGCAAGGAATGGTCTCCCCAAGACGATAGGGATCTCTTTGTCAACTGCACAATCAAGGATTACGAAATCGGCGGGTAGATGGAACTCTCCCACTTTCACAAGCACATCATCAACAATTCCCACCGGTCTCTTTATAAAACGATCGGCCATTTACAACCTCATACTTGTGGGCCTCGACATACCTAATCCCGCTTGCTTGTAAATGGCAAGAGGCATTAAGTTAATGCTAGCCCCATTTTCACAAAGAGCTCTTGCGAAAATCACGTGCCCCAATAGTACATGGAATGGTGAAAGCTCCCGGGTCTTCTTTCTTTTGAACGGTGGATGTTGCAATGATGGAACTAACCTGGTGAGTCACATTCACCACTTGATTCTTGGTGGTTCTCTTCTTGGTAATCAAATATTTCAAATATTTAGCAAAACCCGGCATCTCTTGAAATGCTTCCACAAATGGAATATTTACCGATAACTGCTTGAGAATGTCATAGAATTTTTCGAGTTTGCTATCATTAACCTTCCTACAAGTCTTTGAGGAAAAGGAGGAGGGGGTCTAGGAATAGGTGGTAGAGCTTTTGGTGTCTCTTTTTCCTTTTCCTTTACCTCTTCCCGATTCACTTCTTGAACTTTCAACTCTTCTGGAACTTTTTCAACTTCAACAACCCTTGGCTCTTCAACCTCAACCTCTTGCTCGGACTCTTCTACTTCAATCACTTGTTCACTCCCTCCTTGTAGTACCTTCCCACTCCAAGTAGTAATTGCCATGATATGAGAAGTTGGACCACTTCCACTACCCTTTGGGTTCGCAATTGTGTCACTAGGAAGTGTTCCCTTTTGCTTTGGATTTTGTTCCCTAGAAAGGTCTCTCATTTGCATCTCCAATTTTTGAATGGATGCGGTATGAGAACCCACAACCTTGGTCATATTCCTTATAGAAGTGTCGGACCTCTCTTGATTTTGCAATACCCGTTCAAGCATGCTTTCCAACTTGGAATCACTTGAGGACCCTTGATTTCAATATTGACCCTTTGGTGGAACATAAGGGTATGAACTCCGATTTGAGAAGTTGCTCTTGTTGTTATTCCAATTTCCTTGATTTGAGCTACCTTGGTCATTCTGCCACTGTCGGTTGCCTTGCCCTTGCGGGTTAGGCCTCCATTGATTTTGTTGTCCTTCACCTTCGTATTGTTGCCTTTGATATCCTCCTTGAGAGTTGTTTACATACTTTGTTTCCTCAAAGTCTTCACTTGATATGGGTTGCACATCCTCCACCGCATTTACCTTCTTCGTTTGGCTTTCAGTGAACATCTTTGTCAACACATTGACATTGGTGGCAAGCCCTGTGATTACTTGATCTCTCTCTTAATTCTCCTTAATCAGGTTGGTCAAGGAGGGAGAACTGTATGCAATTCCACCTGTGGTGTCCTCTGAGTTCCAAGCTTGATTGTGTTGTGCCATTTTGTCAAGGATTTGTGTGATCCTTGCGAAAGTCTTGTCCATAAAAGATCCATCAGCTGCATTCTTGGCTATAGATTGGTTCATAGCATCTAAACCCATGTAGAATTTCTCCAACAAGATAGAGTCCGGAAAACCATGATTGGGTGACCTCACCAAGTATAACTTGAATCGATCCAATGCTTCATGTAGATGTTCTCCCGGTAGTTGCTTGAAGAAGAAAATTTTATCCCGAAGCTCAGATTTCTTGCTTTGTGGGAACCATTTAGTTAAGAATGCTCGGACAAGTTCAGGCCAAGAATGAATGGAATTTGGTGGAAAATTTTGAAGCCACTTCCTTGCGTCCCCAGCTAGTGAGTACTTGAACAGCCTCAACCTTAGGGCATCATCTGAGACGTTGTTCTGCTTATGCATAGCACATACACCCAAGAAGTTCCTAAGGTGTTGTGTCGGATAATCATCAGTGGAATTCCTGAAAAACCCCTCCGCTTTGAGCATTAGGATTAGACCATGTTCCACTTTGAAAGTTGAAGCACCAACAACCGGAAGTACAATAGCATTTGTATCCTCAATGTACTCATCTATGTCCGCAAAAGGATTTTCATCCATTTCTTCCTCATATTCGGCCATGTCTTCCTAGCAACACCAAGCAAAACAACCAAAGTGTGATGGAATAGAATAAGACGTAAAGTAAAGCACACACTATTTAGTAATTTCAAAACCGTATTCCCCGGCAACGGCGCCAAAATTTGATACACTCAATTTAGACTTTAATTAAGTAGTGTAAGGCGGTCGGTGTCAAATATAATAACCCAACAAGGTTGGGGTCGAATCCCATAGGGAATAGGTGTGAAAAGGTTACTCGAGTAGCGTGCTACTTGACTTAGCTCGTAATTATATTCCGTTAATTGTAACAAGAGTATGATATGGTTGTGATTTAAAGAGAGAACTAATTGTAACGTTGAGAATGTAAATAATTTGATTTAGAAAACCAAGGTTGTGTCCCCTTCAATGAAATGTAATGCTATCGGTGTTAATATGATATATTTCTAATGGGAGGTTCTTTAGATATGCAAATGATTTCTAAATGACTACCCAATACTTTCCAATAGTTGGGCAGTATTTCCTCTTTATGATTTTTCCAAATATAAAAGAGTTGCAATTAAGAACAATCAATATATGCCAAATAAAACCCACTTATTCCTAAGCGATTCTATTAAACAAGGTTTAAAGCCTTGAGCCTTTGATATTTACTTCTACCAAACTCTAACTCACTTTTCCAAGTAAAGAAAGAATTTAATGGCACTTGTTAATGTTTGCAACCACCAACAATAAATTAAGAATGAGAAATAAATATATATCAAGCAACCAGTATACATATATTCAATGTTAAACACCTATTAACATAACACCCATTTAGGGTCCACAACCTTAGTATTTAAAGTTAGCTACTCATGCTAAAATACAAAAAGATGAGAATATTAAATGCCATAAAGCTTACAAAGTGCAAGATTCTTCACTCCTAAAGCTTCCAAAAGAGAGGAATATTCAAAGGTTGGATTGTAGCTCAAAAACCAGACCAGATGCCCCCACAAAACCCCAATAAATCTATTTATAGTGGGCAAAAACTCGGGACCAAATTCGGACAAAAATACCCTTCCAGGTCAAGTATGCGACCGCATTTCTGTCGCATAACAGACATGCGGTCCGCATTATCGTCACAGCCATCACATCTTCAAAACCCTAGTTCCCAGGTGTTCGTCGCATTTAGGTTCTGCAGTCTGCATTGTTGATTTGCGATCGCATTAGTCACCGCATTTTCCGCCGTCAGCAACTTCTACCGGGAGTTTGCGATCCATTATGCGGCTCGCAAACCTGTTATGCGGTCGCATAATGGACCGCATTTCTTGCACTTGAATTTGGCCAACAGACTGTTGGGATTTGCGATTCCTTTAAGAATTATGCGGTCCGCATGTTGGATTTGTGGTCCGCAATTTCCCATCTGCGATCGCATTTTGCTCTTTTCTTGACCTTTTGCGGCTTTTTGATTTCATTTTCATGTTCTTAGGTCCTTAAACCTCATACACTGCAAAAACATTAAAATTACATATGTATAGAATATAATTGCATTTAAAACAAGCTAAAATCTAAGCAATTTGTATTTAATGTGCCAAAATTCTCCGGCACGTCATAGGACGCCTTCGGGCACATAACTCCGAGTCCGCTTTTCTCTGGTGATTGACACCTTGGTACTTTTGAATATAGGCCCTTGTGGGACATCAACCCCGCCAACGATCATATGAATTACATATTGCAAATCTTCGTGCTCATTCTTTCTGTTGGCGTCTTTTTCCCTGAAGTAATTCTTAGCTCGATCAATGAGGAACTCTCGAAGGTGGCCCTCGTTGAACAATTGAGCTACCTCCTCCCTCAGCTGTCTACAGTCTTCGATCCTATGGCCATGTGTGCCATGATATTTACACATCAAGTTTGGGTTTCTTTGAGAAGGGTCAGTTTGTATAGGTTTGGGCCACCTGGTATCTTTGATCCTTTCGATAGCCGATACAATCCCCGATGCATCGACACTGGAATTATACTCCAATAACCGAGGTGCTTCCGCTGGATCGGTATGTTTATCAAAACCATTCTTACTCATAAGTCCCCTAGAATTTTACCCTCGATCATTTCTTTGATCGTTCCGAGGAGGATTGCATCCTGAACCATTGTTTCTTCGATCTACGACATATGGCTGATACCATTCCCTGTTCGGCCTTTGTTCCCTGTCGGTATCCCTCGGGGCTTTAACTGCCATTCTGTTTGGATGAATTGAACCCGCAGGGGCTCCTAGTTGGTCATTCTCGACCCTAATCTTCGATTGATAGAGATTATGCACATCTGCCCAAGTTACAGTTGGATACTCGATCAGATTTTGCTTCAACTGTCGTGACGCTATCGAACTTCGCTCATTCAACCCCCAGGTGAAAGCTTGAACGGCCCAATCATCTGTAACCGGTGGTAATTCCATTGGCTCCAATTGAAATCGGGATACGAACTCCCTTAGCATTTCATCGCCTCACTGTCTTATCTTAAAAATGTCTGATTTCCTTGTTGCAACCTTTACGGCCCCGGCGTGCTCCTTCACGAAGGCGTCTGCTAACATAGCAAACGAGTCGATGGAATTCGGTGGCAAGTTGTGATACTAAATCATTGCTCCCTTTGACAAAGTTTCCCCAAAGATTTTCAACAAAACTGACTCGATCTCATCATCATTTAAGTCGTTTCCTTTAATCCCGCATGTGTACTAAGTGACGTGCTCATTAGGATCGCTCGTCCTGTTGTACATAGGTATATCCGGCATACGGAATTTCTTAGGAATGGGCTTCGGGGCTGCACTCTAAGGAAATGGCTTTTGCACGAACTTCTTTGCATCCAAACCTTTTAAGATCGGAGGTGCCCCCGGTATTTGATCAACACGGGAGTTGTATGTCTGTACTTTCTTGTCATTATCTTCGATTTTCTTCTCTCCCGACTCAATTCTTTTAGGGAGCTCCTCGTGCATCTTCATAATTGTAGAGTCAGTCCCCGATCCATTACCGTTCGACCTTTTTGGCACCGGCTCAATACGGAGAGTGATTTCTGGTTCGACCACACTCGGAGTTTTATGTTGACTTTATAGCTGACCGATAGCAACCTGCTGAGCTTGTAGCATCTTGAATATTACCTTGAGACTAACTCCCCCGTCTCCTACACCCTGTGTTCCTTGGCCCCCAGATCAGACTTCCCTGCGTACACTTCCTCCGGGGTCCGCGCCTAAGTCCGCATTCAAAGCAATGTACGAACTTACATCGGTTGGTTCTGCAATCGGCACTTCCCCATGGTTAATTGGTGGTACACCGGCTCCAGGAGCAACTACATTATCATTTTCCCCGTGACGTCCATGACCATCATCGCCATGTACGGGTGCGTTTTGTGAATTTGACATAATTCAACCTGAGAATAAAAATTGTTGACAAGAACAAGTGTGAAAATAACGTGTGTTATCAGAATCAATACTGAAACAATCACTATTATCCTTAGCCCCACAGTGGGCGCCAAACTGTTTACCCTAAAATCCGAGTAACATTTAAACTTGTATTGTGGTTTTAAAGATATGTGATTTAATCCAATACTTACTTATAAATAAGAAATCAAATGTATAAATTAAAGAGTAAGGCAAGTCAAACCAGTATGTAAGCAAGTCTCAACCTCGAGCTATGGCAACCTCGAGGTAGGTAAATGAGAATAATAAAATAATAACAATGAGATTTTGATGAGCAGTAAGCAAGAAAATGATATATGTATATTCTCTTGTCAATGATTGATGTCTTACAAATTATTGGGATCTCCTTTATATAGTAGTGGAATCCTAAATAAGGTACACTTTTAACTATAGTAGGGAATCTTATTATACAGCTGTCTAACCGCCTAGTACAAACCCGTTCCGGAATTTACGCCATGATCTTAGGGTCATTGCGGGAATCTCGCTATTTCTGTTATGAAACCATAACGGTATTATCTCGAGGTTGGTCATACTTGGCCTCAGAGTTCATCGAGCACTTCGATCTTCGAGTCTCGTACTCCGTCATCGGTCTCGAGCTTGGTCCATCTTGAACTTATTCTTCAAAGCGCCCCATCAAGCCTACGCAATTGGGCAAACCCGATATCGACCATATACAGTTTGATTTTGTAGAAGTTTGGAATTTGATTTTTTTGGTTTTAGGTTATGGTTTTATTAACCTGCGGGTGACTTTTTGGCTTACGACACGGCATGGTAATTGATCGAGTGCGCTTACCAAAATTGAACCAAAGTATTTTCGGTACGGTTAAATTTTCTTATGGTTTGGTGTAGTTATTTCACTTTGATTTTTTGATTTTAGACTTGTCAAATTGAACTTCTTTCTTAAGCAACAAATGAGCGTCAGAACTAAATTCTTACAAAATTTCTGAGACTCATTGCATGTGCTTGGCAAATTGTCCTACTGTAATATTCTATAACGTAAAATTTATCTAGAAAATAATAAAATATTCACTAAGAATATATGCTTATTGTATTTGCTAAGAATATTATTGGTTCTGTAGTAATGAGTATCTTCTGTATTGTTTAACTAGTGAATTTTTCCGCGCTACGCGCGGTCATCAAATATATTATTTTGAATTTACAAAATGATTATTTCTTAATACTTAAACTCTTGAAATAATACAAATAGGTTTTATGTAATAAGAACATATAAAACATATCCAATTGTAAAGATTCATAGCAAGCAAAACCTAATTAATTTGAAATTATAGTATAGTTGTTTGATATAATTAATGTTATAGAGTCTTTTTTCTTTTCGCTTGGTTTAAATAACTTTGGAGTATTATTATCATTATTAGCTTTTTATAAATCAAATCCTAGACATTGCAACCAGACCTCTTATTATATTTGAAGTTGGACATTTCTAACGCGAACTATTGAGCAAAAATAAACTTAATACAATATGTGTTTGAGTTTTTAATATATGCACTTTAGCTTTTATAATAGCAACTATTGTCACCCTAAAACTTTACAATGAGGTAATCAAACAGCCCTTCTTAGTTTTGATCCTGAAGCTAGGTATTTATGTGCCCACTTGATCGTTATATTTTTGCATAATTGTTTCAGTTATTGATGTGAATGACATGATGGATTGCTATGTAAATGAAAATATATACCTAATTTTTGTCCCACTCATATTAAAATTTATTTTAGCATTCAAATATTCGTTTGTAGTGTTTATCGCGTTATTCTTTTCCAATTTTGGATTTTTTATTAACTTTATAAACGGCTGAGTTTGTAAGCCGTTAACTTTATTTTTTGAGAAAGTTGAGAAGTACAAGAATAGTCAGATATAGTACTTTATAACAACAAAGTTCTTGAGTTTTGTGTTATTAGCTTAAAAGAAAACAAATGAAATCATGCCATCTAGCTCTATTGGCTAGAACTTTTATAACAAACTAAATTTTATCTAACTCAAAGATTCTTTCGCATGCACTATTTTTACATTTTACACCTCACAACTCTCACACTGTGCATGTAACATAACTTTATACTCTCTCAAACCAAAAATAAATAAATTATACACTCAAATTCCAGTTCCGTTCTTCAAGATTAACACCAGGCACATTTAATTTGGGTCTGATACAAAATTCACCCCCAGAGGCGCAACTATTTAAACTCGTGATACGCACAGAATTCACTCTACATGTTACCATACATTCACACAGAAATTTCTCATCACCATTGATAGAGGAAAAACCCTAGAGCCGCTATCTAGACCCCATACTTCCCTGTTGCTAATCTAACAAAATAAAGCCACCACTATACAATATTATTGGTCTAAATAATAAAATATTGCAAAGGACAAATCCTACCTCAGATATCTAAATATGAGCGAGATATCTCAGCTTCATTGTTGAAAAACTTGGCAGTAAATCGTGACTCATAATTTTAATATTTCATCAAGGATACTATCCAAACTGTAGAATAGAGCATATTCAGGAACGCATTATCTTCTCTACAAAAATCTGCCGTCAATACTACATTTTGGGTCTACCCGTTCTGTCATCTGGCTTATGTTTTTCATGTAGCATTCTGACCGAATGACTATAAATTTATGTCTGATACTTTCACATATTTTGGATAGGAGACATCTCTATTTCCCCCGAGGAATCTTTAGAATTTTCACTGCTTAACTTTCAATCAAATGAAATGTAAATAACTCATTCTCCTCTCTTTGAAATAATGGGCTTCCGGTTCTGTCGGTACTTAAAATTCTCTTACTGTAATATGGGTGAAGCAAAAGGAGGATAAACGAACTGATTGATTCTTGGCCTGTATTTATAGAATGGTGATCCGGGTGCATACTTAGAATATGTATTTACACGGAGAATGAAAAATTAATCACCCACTTACAGGTCATTTAAGATCTTTTATCAAAATTCAATGTAAAAAAGCTTTTCAATATGAAACGGACCAAAACAGTGGAAAGAAACGGGCATGAGTGATTCAATTTTAAAAAAAATTTCAATGTGAAACGGACCAAAAAAGTGGAATGAAACGGACATGAGTGGGATACAATAATAATTTAGAAATAGAAAAAGAAGGGAAAATAGTGGAAAACCCCCCAAAAAAAGGAGAAAAAAGATAAATCAATTCTTTGGCTTTTGATAGTGCCACATCAGCGTCTTTATTCCCGCTTTTATATAATATATAGATTTGTAATTCAATGTTTTCTTAGTATCAACCGTTATGATTTGCACATTAAACTGAAAGTAACATAAGAGATTTATGTTATCATAGGGGAACCAATAGATATCATAATTTATGGAATAATAATTATGGTGTGCTTGCGGTTATTAATTTTTGGACAGTGCGACTTTGGGGTAGGGCGAATTTCGATAAAATATCATGGTATAGCCAGTTTTCACACTGGTCAATGAAAAATAGCCAGCGTTTATCAAGTCAATGAAAAATAGCTACTATTTTGCTGCAACAGGGACCGGTCCAGTATAATATACGGGAGTTCTGGTGCATTTGTGTACGAACTCCAGCATATCTGGACCGATATACTTTGCTAACTCCTGTAAAATTTGCGGGAGACTGGAGCACCAGTGCTCCAAACTCCAGTATATTATACTGGACAATTATACTTGCTGGAACTCCCGTAAAATTTGCAGGAGTTCCAGCATAGTTATCCTGGAACTCCCGTAAAATTTACGGGAGTTCAAGCATACTTATGCTGGAACTCCCGTAAAATTTGCAGGCGTATTTTTCCGGATTTTGAACAGTGTTTTCGCTCAGATTTAAAGTGGCTAAATTTCGATGACTTTTGAAACTTGGCTATTTTTCAACGACTAGTGGTAAATCTGGCTATTTTTGAATTTCTCCTGCGAATTTCTGAAAAGTGTGGCACTTTGAGGTTTGGGCTTCAACATTCATTATTAATTAATAAAGAGAAATTTCATAAAGCACTATCTTTTAGTAGTAATTAGCTATTTATAGATACCATTTGCTATATTACGGATTATAGATACCTTTTATGTGGTTATAAGATGTATTTGATGTATTTAAGCTAATGTATTATTGAGTACAGTAGCAAAAATAGGCATGAATCAGGGAAGTCTAGCTAATCAGTTGTTGTATTCGAGTGTATTTGACTGTATTCATGGAGTGAAACATGGGATTCAGTTATAAAAAAGATTCTCAACCGAAAAGTACCCCAAAAACATAGCAATCTTCAGAGAAATTATATAATACATCTGAATACATAAATTATATTAATTAAAAAAAACGTATGAATACATTCATGGCATATAGCGAGACAGTGAATACAATGAAATACATAGAATATAGTGGGATACATTGAAATACAATGAGAAAAAAAGACAGTGAATACAATGAAATACATGGAATACAACGAGATGCATTGAATTACAATGAAAAAAAAAACAATGAATACAATGAAATAAATGAAAATACATTGAAATATATTAAAAGAAAATCAAGTTGTTCAGCCCAAAACTCCATCCTCTTTGTTCAAGAACAAACCCTAATTTTCGATGAATCCGCCGTTCACCGGAAGCCGATAGTGAGAAACCAACTGGATTAAAAGAGCTAAAAATTTTGAAAGAATCAAAATAGGGCATTCATGAATCGAAGCACCAGGAGAATCGAAGCACCCACCAGGAACCAGCCATCTCAAACGGCATATTGCCTTGGGTATTTGCCCGGTGAATCGAAGCAACCAGGAGAAGAATCAAACCAGGAGAATACATTCATGACAAATGAAGCAATACTGCAGAACCCCAAAATATGCCATTATTGGATTTCAAGCTATCCATAGATTGATAAACTGGAACTCCGTGATACTCAAGCAAAGATTGTTTCCCTTCCGCAATCGGAAATTTTAATGGGATGGGGAAAGAGAATGGGATGTATCAAGGTAGAGAGAGAAAGAAAAAAGTATAACTGATTAGCGTATTTAGTGGCTTAGGGCTAGGAGGTAACCAAAATTAAATATTTTGCTATAAACCTTAAAAGGTATCTATAGAATATAATTTTTTAAATGGTATTTATTTAAAATTAATAAGGTGTTAACCTATGCTATAGGAGATAAAAATTCCATTAATAAATAACTAGGCTCATACTTAACATGTCAGACTTGAGAGTTAAGACGAGTCCAGAGACTATAGGACCCATAGTGAAAAATTGAGATACTAAAATCGAACACCGAACCGAAAACTAAAATTTTAAAAAATATAAATTGCAAACCGACCAAAAAATTAAATAAATTAACCAAATAAACTAAAATTATCTGTTCGGTCAGTTTTTACGGTTCGGCGGGTATCATGTGCCCACCCCCAGTATATGATCGGATTTATTCAGCAACACTCTTACTTTTGCATCATGTTCAGATTTAAAAGAGTCAATTACTCAAATGATCACTCAATTATCCCAAATTATCTCCTAAAGTTACTTTACTTTCGTTTGTAATAACAAAGTCACTGAACTACGCCTATTGCACTCAGAAGGTCACTCAACTAGATTTTTCAACTTTTGGATTGCCAAATAGCTATTTTACCCTCTAAATTATAAACATTTAACTTCTTTTATTTTTTTTAAACTTTTTAATATTATAATTTTTCCCTTTTAATTTATGTTATGGACTTACCTATAGAATAAATAAATATTATTTATAAATTAAAAAAAGTATTTAAGCATATATTATGCTGGAATAACAATATAATGAGCATAGTAAAAAAAATAATTAGAATAATTTGTTAGTAATAATAATTATAGTATTAACAACAAAAATTCAAAAATTTGTTTACACAATTCAGAATGAATGAAAATAAAGATTGTAAAATATATATTCCATGCACTTAATATAAAAAAATTATTTAAATAAAGGTATTTTTATAATATACATTATATATTATTGAAAATTATGCTCAATTATATTATTATGTTTCTACCAACTTTCCGACGACACAAAGTAATATCACCGGAAAGCAGGGGGCTATCTACATAGGGTAAAATATGCTATGTTAAGTCGTGCATGGAATATATATAATATAATTGAGCATAATTTTCAAAAATATATAAAGTATATTATAAAAATTCTTTTATTTAAATAATTATTTTTATATTACGTGCATGGAATATATATTTTACAACTTTTATTTTCTTTCATTCTGAATTGCGTGAATAACTTTTTGAATTTTTGTTGTTAATACTGAAATTATTATTACTAACAAATTATTCTAATTAGTTTTTTTACTATGCTCATTATTTTGTTATTCCAGCAATATATATGCTTAAATACTTTTAATTTCTAATTTATAAATAATATTTATTTATTCTGTAGTTAAGTCCATAATATAAATTAAAAAGCGAAAAAATCATAACATTAAAAAGTTTAAAAAAAA
>NW_017671228.1:229913-231410 GCF_001879085.1 Nicotiana attenuata
GTTGTGCCTATTTAGTGTGCATAACTTGGAAAAGAGTGCATATTTAGGGTATTGTTGAACAACACCACTCCTAGATTATTAGAGGAATCTATAATTGCGGGTTTAAAGGCGGGATTAGGAATAACGAAGCCTTGGGTGCAATCTAAATTGAATTGTGCTAAATAAAGTAAGCTAGTGTATCTCGGGAGAGTGCAATAGTAAATTACTGTGATTACTCGGGAGAAGTTTACGGTAAGATTAGGGTTCATGATTGATAGAGATGTGTGGGTAAATTTGTCTGAGCATAAACAGAAGGGATTCCATCAATAGGGGAAATCATTGCCTTAGCTTTTTCTCATAATTGTTTACAACCTTTAATTTTTACTTAGTCACAGCCATTTAGTTATTTGCAAGCTAGTTATTAAAGAACACTCAACTGAGATTCGAAAATTTGGGAAGCTGGTTCTGAAGACTTAGTGGGTCTGAAGATAGCAGTTGATAGGTTAACTCTCTGTGGATTCGACCCTGGGCGTAATACTCGGGTTATATTTGCAACATCCGCAGAGTCCTTTTTATAAGGCATAGTTGGGCGTGATCAATTTTCCAAAGCCCTGGTTATTAAGCCAACCTCAAACTTTGGGAAATATTTGTGATTTTCCATTTTTAACAAGCCACCACAAAAAATAATTTCCAACTCATTTCGATAATTGAGATTAAAATTAGCTGGATGGAAAATCAAATTCATGAATATGGCTGGTTGAAATCATGTTCTCGCAAACATAGTTTTAATTTTCGATGGGTTATTTTTAACTAATCGGCATATAACTGTATTAATATTCATAAATTACCTTTAAATTTCGTGACTGGCCAAACAATACCACATAAGTTGGAACGGAGGAAGTACGGTTGATCACGCCCAACTATGCCTTATAAAAAGGACAATGCGGTCGTTGCAAATATAATCCGGTTTACAAGTCCGGAGTCGAATCCCACAGAGAACTAAGGTTTAGCTACAGCTGTTCACTATCACCAAGAAGACAAGCTTGAACAATTCCTAACTTATAGATATTAAGATTCTTATGTTTAACTAATTAACTAACAAATTAAAATAGTAAATTAACAACTAAAGATACTGAGGGTTAGAGAAAAGATTAAGGAGGTCTAGAGTTATGATTTCCCCTACTGTCGGAATCCTTCCCGCTATGTCTTCTATAATTTCGCCTAAGTATTCTCTACCGATCATGAGCACTCTTAATACTGTAAATCTCTCTCGAGTAATTACGACAATTTACTAGACGCGCTCTCCCGAGCTACGCTAGCTGGCTTTTAATACAGCTCACTTCAGATCGCACCCAAGGCTTCGTTATCCCTAATCCCGCCTTTAAACCCTCGGTTATTGATCCCTCATATACTTTGGGAGTGGTGTTGTTTAACAACTACCTAAATATGCACTCTCTCCCGAGTTATGCACACTAAATAGGCACAGCTAATTGAGAGCTCTTCAACCAACCACAATAT
>NW_017671228.1:231470-322727 GCF_001879085.1 Nicotiana attenuata
GAGGAGTGGCTAATAGTAATTACTGTGATTACTCGGGAGAGATTTTGCGTAAGATTAGTGTTCATGAATTGATAGAGATGTGTGGGGTAAATTTGTATGAGCATAAAACAGAAGGGATTCCATCAATAGGGAGAATCATTGCCTTAGCTTTTTCTCATAATTGTTTACAACCATTTGATTTAGTTATAGCCTTTTAGTTACTTGCAAAGTTAGTTATTAAAGAAACTCAACTGAGAATTTGAATATTTGAGAAGCTTGGTGCTGAAGACTTGTGGGTCTGAAGGTAGCATTGATAGGTTAACTCTCTGTGGGATTCGACTCCGGAATTGTTAAACCGGATTATATTTGCAGCGACCGCATGTCCTTTTTATAAGGCATAATTGGGCGTGATCAAATTTTTTGCGCCGTTTGCCGGGGCGTTAACGGAATTATCAATTGCCATTGACGAAATACAAAGATTCTTACTGTTAGTCAGTTTTCTCTCTACCAACTTTTTCATTGAAAATTTTGACGGTTTGTTGATCTGGGTACACAGGTGCATGCCTAGAAATTCTATCGAGGACTGGAGAACTACTTGAAGGACTCTCAGACCCGAGAAGACATATCGGGCATTGAATCGTGCAAACAAAAGACTTCAACAATCACAACAAACACCCAAAACTCGAAATTGACATGGCGACATAAACGACCAACCAAAGGGAACGTCAGGAATGACGCAATTGGCACCTCCTGTGCCTGAGGGGTGCACTTTTATTGACTGGGCACAAGCCCACAACTGACAATCTGGCCACTGCCATTATTGTGCCCTGCGGATACAAGCCGAATCGTTTCCAGATCAAAAAACATGCTACACTTGTTGCAGAACAAGGGAACTTTTTTCTGGGACCACAAATAGAAGACCCTCAGCAACACTTAAAGAACTTCCTGATCTATTTGCAAACTCAAAGGCAACCCGAAACGTGATCCGGAGCAATCGGATTATTATTGTTTCAATTCTCGGTGACAGGAGCTGCTCAGGTGTGGTCTAAACTCACTTCCCATAAACTCTATAGCAACTTGGGATGTGAGTGTCAAGCAATTTCAACACAAGTTCCATCCTCCCAACAAGACCGCTCAACAAATTGATGAGCTTGTGAGCTTTCAAATAGAAACCAATGGAGATTACTACACGAGACGTGGGGCAGGTTTAACGGATGTTTGGTTATGTGTCCCCACCATGGTGTTCCAGAAGCAGATGTTGGGACAAACGGTTTTACATGGGATTGTCAGACAGCTTGAAAAAATATAGTTGATCCTCGGCTGGTGGGACATTCTTGAGCAAGACTTGGAGAGGAAGGTCAGAAATTTGCTCGACAAGATGGCGTAGAATTCGGGTTGACTTCTTCGAAATGCACCTATCACTCAGTGGTGCACTCTGTGCCTCTTGATCCTTCTAATACAATGGCTGAAAACATGGCAACTCTTTGACGCAAATGAGCATTCTCACCAAAAGGTGGAGGGAATCAGGGCAGAAGCCAATAGGTTCACATAGTAGGATACTACCCAACGGGGCTTGTGCACATCTGCATTAGCCAGCCACTTGGTAATCCATGGAATACAGAGCATGATCACTCTCACCAGCACCCTGAAGATATGAACTATGTGGCTAACTATGGGGGTAGAGGCAACGGTAATCAGAACTTGGGGTCAGCAGACTCAGCAGCAGTACAGGCCACCGCAGCCACAGTATATAACGCCGGGAAACATGGGAGGCATGAGACCCCCCAACAACATTGCACCGTATCCTAGACCACATAAGGTACAACAATCAGCAGCCAAGGTACCACCCACCGCAAACAACAGCAGAGGTGGAAGATAGAAGACGGGTTTGCAAGGCTTGAAGCGATTATGCAGCAGGTTATTGGGTCCATGCTAAAATAAATGAAAGGGTGGATGCACATGATGCAGCTATCAAGAAATATTGAGGTACAAAGTGGGCCAGATTTTCAATGTCACTTAACAATTCCTCAAGGAACATTACCTGCAGATACCCAATCAATCCAAAAGATCAAGGCCCAAAGCAGCTGATGGCGGTGAGTCTACGAAAATGGCAGGGATCTAGATTGTGAGCAGAGAGAGCTCGAGAAAACATAAACAGGCTGAGACACTAATTCCAGTACCCATTGAACTGGATGACTCTACGAGATTGACAGAGGTAACGGTTCAGCCTGCCCCTGAAGAAAAGAATATGCCAGCAAGAGACTGAGACAGTAATTGAGCCAGTAATTAGACAGCACAGCGGAACAAATAGTTGAGACAGTAGCTGAGAAGGAGAAACCTCACGTTATTGGGAAGAAAAGACCTCTTGCACCATTCCCGCAAAGGTTGGCCAAGCATGAAAAGGAGGAGCAGTACAAAAAGTTCCTAGAGATGCTCAAACAAATCCAGATAAACATTCCACTGATTGAAGCTCTTAAAGGAGATGCCAGGATATGCTAAAATGATGAAGGACTTGATGTCTCGGAAGTTTTGGCTTTCAAGGACCTATCGACTGTGATTCCTTACTCAGTTATGTAGTGCATGGTATCTAGACCTGTTTGCTGAAAGCTATCTGATCCAGGTATAGTTTTACAATTCCATGCCACCATTGGGAACTATGCATTTGCAAGGCACTTTTGATTTAGGGGCCAACATTAATCTCATGCCCCTGGTCATTTATAAGAGGTTAGGCCATTGGCAGGCTCGACCTACTTCTATGTTATTGCAGCTGGCTGACAGGACTGTTAAGCGTCCATTTGGGATTCTTGATGATGTGTTATTCAGGTGGGAAATTCGTGTTCCCCTGCCAGATTTGTAATCTTGGATTGCACAAAGTGGATGAAGAATTCTCATAATTCCTAGGAACGACCCTTCTTGCCACGGAAGAGCTTTGATTGATTGCGAGACCGGGAGCTTAAATGAGGCTCACATGATGAGGAAATTATATTCAATGTGCAGAAATCGATGAGCCGACCCAGTGAGTTTGAACATTGTTCCCTTGTCTGATGCAGTACGACCCTTAATTTACCGGGCCAGAGATGACGACGCCCGGCGTTCCGCACGGATCGCAGGATCCCTTGCTGCATGTTTGACAAATTTGGATGAAGTGAATGGTTGAGGACTTTGGCTGGAATGGAGTTTGGCACTAGAAGCGTACAGGGTTCTGGGAGAGACAATCTGGCAGTTCCTGAGCCCCTTCACTTTAGAAAACGAGCAAGAGAGACCCCTCCAGCCTAAACCATTCCATCGAGAACCCCCCTACACCCTTGGAATTTGAAAGCCTTTGCCAAGACCCACCTCAAGGTCCATGCACATTTCTGGCCGGCCTGCATCTCCACATTACTTGCTTATCTACTCCTCATCTCGGGGGTTTTTTTAGATGTGCCACTGGCTTCAACAGCTTCTTACAGGTACTACGGGTGCAAACTGCCATTGGGTGGGACCATCGCAGACATCAAGGGGCATATCAGCCCCGCCTACTCGCCATTGCCAGATTCTGCTGGAAGATGCGGCACAAACCTTCCAGAGAGAACCATCACGGGCGGCTAAATCCGAATATTGAAAGGATAGTATGGTGAAGAAGGAAGTGATAAAATGGTTGGATGCTTGGAATCATTTTCCCAATTTTGACAGTAGCCGGTTAGCCCAGTTCAATGTGTGCTTAAAAAGTGGTGGCAGGACGGTGGTAAAGTATTGACAACAATGAACTTATATCAACAAGAAACCGTCACAGGAGGGGAAATCTGCATGGATTATAGAAATTGAATCTGGCCACCAGAAAAAGACCACTTCCCACTTCCTTCATGATCAAATGCTGGATAGATTTGGCAGGTGAGGTCACACTTTTGCTTTTGGATTGGGTACTCAGGCGTACAATCAGATCTCTATTGCCCCTGGAGGATAGAGGAAAAGACCTCATTCACATGCCCGTATGGATTTATGCTTCAGGAGGATGCCCTTTGTCTATGCAATGCACCCGCCACATTCCAACGGTGCCATGATGGCCATATTCACTGACATGGTAGTAAGATATAATGGAGTTGTTTCATGGATGACTTTCAGTGGTGGGGAACTCCCCATTTTGAGGACTGCCTAGTGGAATTTGACGGTGTGTGAAAACGGTGCATGAGACTAAAACTTGGTCTGAATGGAAAAGGTGCATTTCATGTACAGGAGGCATAGTCTTGGGGCACCGAGTGTCAAGAAAAGGAAGGAGGGGGAGAGAGCAAAAGGGGGAGGGCAGAGCAAAGCGTGCCGCCGCCAACTGCAGGCAAAGCCACAAGGGAACGGGCGGGACAGGCCGGATGCGACCGAGGGCAGAGAAGACTGCGCCAAAATTGCCAACCCGCGCGGGAAGGGTAGAGAAAGAGGCACCCGGGGGGAGTGGCGGAGTGAAGGCAGGGGTGCGTGGGAGAGGGAAGCAAAGGGGGGGACAACACCCAGAAGCGGGGCCCCGCGGGGAGCAACCGGCGAAGGAGGGGAGGCCAGGGACGAGGCGGGGGCAGGGCGGGTGCCAGCGGAAGGACAAAAACGGAGCGACCCAAGGGACGAGGCGAGGAGGACGCGGAAGGGGAGCCCAGCGGAACACACAGGGACAGAGAAAGAAGGCGAGCGGGGGGAGGGCGTGGGAGAAGTGCGGTCCGGAGCGAAGAGGGAGCCAAGGGGAATCGGAGGTACTCGGACCAGGCAAGCTGAGAGACTGAAGCGAAAGAAGGGACGCGAACCACGCCGGAGGCGGGGGGGGGGCGACGGCAAGAGGGCCGAGCGGGGAAAGGCGGGACCGCAAGGGCACGGAAAAGCAAGGCGCCGGAGCACCGAGCACGACGTGAAGGAGCTGAGAAGGGAGGAGAAGTGGAGGAAAGGGCGGAAACGGGGCCAGGAAGGAGCAGCGGCGCGGGACCACGCAGCAGGAAGCGCCGGGGAGGCCAGACGAGGCGAAGGACCGGGCCAGGGGGAGGGGGGCGCACGGACCGGGGAGCGGGGCCAGAGGAAGAGAGGCGGGCGCAGAAAGCAGGGGGAGGACGGGGAGGAGGCCCGACTGGGGGAGGAAGAGGCCGGGAGAACAGAGCCGAGAGGCGGCCCGAGAGCTAACAAGCGGCGGTCGGCAGGCGGGGCACGCGGCGGCGATATGGCGGGCACGTGGAGGCAGCAGAACGGGAGCTGATAGGGGGAGAGGCCGGATGGGCGGGCCAACGGGAGGGAAGGAGGCGCACTTAGTGGGCAAGAGCGGCAAGGAATGTCAAGGCACCGGGAACAGGGCCCGGCGGCACGAGAGGCCCAGGAACCAGGGGGCAAGAAGGGGAAGGGGGGGAGGGGGGGGGAGAGATGTCAGGTGGGCGCAGGAGCGCCGGAGGGGCAATAAAAGACAGGCGGGGGCTGGGAGAGGACGTGGTCCAAGGGGGGGGAAGCGGCTGCATGAACCGACCAATGAGGCGAAGGGGGGAGGCGGGGGGCTAAAGAAGAACAGAGGCACCCGGCGGGGGGACACCACGGGGCAAGGGCAGCGAGGGAGGGAACGCATGGCGGCAAACCGGGCCGTCGAGAAGGGGGGGCGAAAGAGTGAGGGGCGCCACAAGGGGGCGACGCCGGACCACCACGACAGGGGACAGGGGAGGAGGCAACAGACGAGAGTCAAGAAGGGGAGGGACAAAAACGGGAAAGGGACAAGAAACTGGACGGGGCAAGGAAGCGGGAGGAGGCGCGAGGGGGCGGACAGACAGCAGGGCAAGACACAAGGGGAGGCACCAGAGAAGGGGGGGGGTGGAAGGCGGGGCACCGACCGGGGAGAACGGGAACAGAAAGCTGGGGGGCACGGAAACAGACGGAGGGAGACGGGGAAGCGGGGGGCACGGCGAGAGGCACGGAAGGACAGGAGCGAGAGGAGTGCCGGGAGGCGGGCGGGCGAGAAGCACAAGGCGGAGAGAAAGAGAAGAGGAAAAGCGGCACGAGCAGAAAGGAGGGAACGAAAGGGCAAACCGGGGACGACGTGAGAACGCAAGACGCGGAGGCCGAGGGAAGCGAAAAGGCAAGGGGGGCGGACCAAGGGCGCGGGGGGGAAGGGGGCCGGCCGGAGCGGGGAAGGGCGACGGAAGGACGTGCGGTACAGGGGAGAGGCAAGTGGGCAGCGAGGGAAGGGGATGGGGCAGGAACGAGGCCGAAGGAGAGGGACGAGCGGGCAGCGGGAAGGAACCCCAGAGGGCGAGCGAACCGGAACGGCGCGGCACAGGAGGCGGGCCGCGACGTGAAAGCAGGCGCGACGGGGGAGGCAACCCAGGGACAAGGGGGTGGAAGGGGAACCTGGGGAAGCGAGCGGAGAAAAAAAAAAAGGGAGGCGGGAGAAGCAGAACAGGCGGTGCGACCGCGGGCCACCTGCGGACCGCGGGGGAAACCGCGGGAGAACACACCCGCCTGAACCGCACGGGCCGCGGGGCCACCGCGAAAGCGAGAACACGGCAGGGCCAGACGCCGGGCAGGGGCGGAGGTGAGGGGAAGGGGCGTGGGCGGGCGGGGCCGTAAGGGGAAAACCCCCGACAACACCCCCCCCCCCCCCCACCCGAAAGACCCCAGCAGGCCGCCCAAAAACCCCCCAGGCCCCGCTGGCGGGCGTCGAGCGCGGCACAAACCCACTCGCGCTGCGGCGGGCGGCTGCGGCGGCGGCGCCAACACCAGAGCAAGCCCCAACCGCCACGCCCAGACCGCCAGGGGGCGCCGCGCGCCAACTCAAGGAAGTGCGGCGCCGCGCGCGCTCGAGGGCGGGAGTGGTCGAAGGAGGGGAAGGGGGGAAGGGGGACGAAGGGAGGGAAACCCGAGAGGAGCAGGAGAGGAAGGGCAAAGGGGGGGCGAGGCGGGGAGGAGGAGGAGGGGGAGAGGGTGGGGGAGGGGAGGGGGGGGGGGGGGGGTCACAGGAGGGGGGGCGCCAGGAGAATAGAAAGGGGGAAAGGGGGGGGGAGACCGAAAACGAGGTGGAGGGTGGAAGAGGGGAGGGGGCAGGGGGGGCCCAAGAAGGAAGGGCACGAGGGGGGAGATTGTGGGGGGGGGCTAAGCCCTACGGAGGGGGGGGGGGACAGGAGGGGGGGAGGGGGAACGGGGGGGGGAAAGGAGAAGGGGGGGGCGAGGGGGGGAGCAGAGGAAGGGGGAGAAGGGGAGGGGGCGGGGGGGGGTGGGGGAGAGCGGGGAGAAGAGGACGGGAAGAAGGGGGGGGAGGGGTCCGGAAGGGAGGACGGAAAAGGGAGCGGGGGAGGGGAGAGCGGGGGGCAGGGGGGGGAAGCGAGGAAACCACCGGAGGGGCAGGAAGCGAAGCAAGGGGGGGAGGGGGGGGGAACGGGGGGCAGGAAGTAAGGGCGCCCAAAAGGCACAGGCGCGCGGCGGCCGGCACCGACCGGCGGAGGAGGAAGCGAGAGGCCAAGCGGAAACAGGCGGAGGAGGACGGCCGGGCCAAAGCGAAGAAAACGGGCATGCAGGAAAGGCCCGATGGAGCGGCGGCCGCCGAGGGGAAAAGGGGAGAGGGAGGAAAGAGAGCCGGCGGCGGGAAAGGGAGGGCCGCTGGGGCGGACCCGGACCGGGCAACAAGAGGGGGAGGGCGGGAAGGGAGGCAAACGGGCCCTAGGGAAGGGGGAGGGAAAGGGGAGGGGGCGGGGGGACGGGGGCAGGGCGCAGAGGCCAACAAGGCGCCGGGTGGGGGAGGGGCCGCCAGGCCACCAGCGACGGGGACGACGAGCAGGACAGGGCCGAGGGACAGGGAGGGCAGACGGAGGGGCGGGGCACGGAGGGGCAACCGAGGGGCCCGAGATACACTAGCTTGCTTTATTTAGCACATTCAAATTTAGATTGCACCCAAGGCTTCGTTATTCCTAATCCCGCCTTTAAACCCGCAATTATAGATTCCTCTAATAATCTAGGAGTGGTGTTGTTCAACAATACCCTAAATATGCACTCTTTTCCAAGTTATGCACACTAAATTGGCACAGCTAATTGAGGATCCTGTCAATTAACTACAACGAACACGAAGTTGAACAAATAAAGATTTAACTAGCAATTTGTATTCACATAAACAAGAAGTTCATCACCCAATAGGTTCCATCAAAGCCTTAGACAAGGAATTTAGCTACTCATAGATATGGGAGAATAAACTACGCTTAGAATTCATCATAAAAATCAAAAGAAAGAAGAAAGATGTTTAGAGTACTTGCTCACAATTGTTTTCCTTGCTAAGAAACCTAAGAAATCAATACATGCCTCTCTTGGGCGAAGTCTAGCATTTTAAATAGGGTTTTGGTCTAAAAATCCCGTGTTTTACACTTAAGTCCCTGAAGTTTACTGTGCCCACCGCGGTTCTACCGCGGTCGCGGTAGAACCGCGGTCAAACGCCCTTGCGGAATCTTCAATCTTAAGAAACTGCCTTCCACCGCGGTCGCGGTAGAACCGCGGTGGAACTTGTACCCGGGCATTTTGGCCTGTTTTGAATGGGTTACTTGGGAAATTCAACAATTAGCCTTTTTTCATCAATAGTTGACTCCAAAACCGCTCCTTAGCCTTCCTTACACCTATATCACCTGCAAATCATGAAAAGCACTAATAAGAGCATTTTGTTGTCATTTTTCCACATTAAAAGTTCACAAGAAGGTGATTATTTGGTGCGTGATTATAGTCAAATTCACCTATTATCAATGGGCTTCGCATTCGCGGAAGGCTGGGATGCAGTGCATCGCGTTCGCGAGAGGGAACTCGCGATCGCGTAGAGTAATTCGGGGTCCGAGGGGCCCAAGGTCTTTTGTTCTACGCGTTCGCGTAAGGGGTGTCGTGTTCGCGAAGGTGTAGGAGGAGAAAGCATTGCGCTCGCGATGGGTGTACCGCGTTCGCAAAGAGTAAAATATGGTCGACGTAAGTTTGTGCTACGCGAACGCGAGGTTTTGACCGCGTTCGCGAAGAAGGAAAGTCAGGCCTGGGCAGAATATTTTTAAGTCGTCTTGTCAGCGATTTTGGGTCTATTTTCACCCATTGTTGATCATTTTGAGAGCTTTTTGAAGGAGATTAAAGAGGGATTCAAGGAGAAACGACTTGAGGTAAGATTTTTGGACTTAAAACTCAATTCTATTGTGAAATTTACCTAGAAAATCATGGAAACTTAAGCTAAAAATGGAAGAACTAGGGCTTGAAATTTTGGACCTTTAATTTGGGATTTGAAGGGTCATTTGTGGACGGATTTTGATGTTTTTGGTATGTATGAACTTGTGAAGAGATAAGGAACCTGTTGGTGTAAAAATTTCTAAGTTTCAAGAAGTGGGCCCGGGGCTCGGGTTTTCTAATTTCGGGATTTTTGGTATTTTTCGATTGTTTTCGCTTGAGCTTTGTTCCCTTAGCATATTGTGACGTATTCATACTGATTTTGGATAGATTCGACGCGCGTGGAGGCCAATTCAAAGGGCAAAGGCGTCGCGAGCTAGGGATTTAGTCGGTTCTAGGTGAGTAATGCTTGTAAATGATGTTCTGAGGGTTTGAAACCCCAGATTGCACATCGTAGTGCTATGTTGAGGTAAGGCACACGCTTGTTGACGAGCGTGGGGTCGTACACTATTGGGGATTGTGACTTGGTCCGTCCCGGTTGATGATTTTACCGCGTATTTGACTGAAACATATTTGTTATCACTATGATTTGGGCTGAATGCCATATTTGGGGTTCGTGCATATTATTTGAACCCTTCGGGGCTTTTTCTTGATATTTCCTCACTGCTTTGAATTACTACTTGAACTCAGTCATGTATTTTCCACTGTTTTACTACTCAGCCGGTTTTTACTCAGTTTTTGAGACTTAAGTGATCTTTTAAATGACGTTTTGGGCTGAGACACACTGTTTTACTATTGCCCGAGGGGCTTGTGAGTATTTTTGACCGAGTAAGGCCGAGGGCCTGTGTTGTGAGGAGACATTAATACTGATTTGAGGCCGAGGGCCTAGTTGTGATGCCACGAGATGGCTTGTTATTGCGCTTGGGTCGTAAGGGGCCCCTCCAGGAGTCTGCACACCCCCAGTGAGCGCGGGTACCCAGTGTGATGTGAGATTGAGCCCGAGGGGCTGTTACTGTTGTGAGATGTTTCCCGAGGGGCGGCTGTGGTGTTAGTGTGCCCGAGGGGCAAACTTTTATTTGTTTACTTTATCCTGATTATCTGCCAATTACCTGTTTATTGGTTTAAAGAGCATGTTTCCTGATTCTTACTGGTTGTCCTGATTATAAATGATTTTACTGCTTCATTAAGGACTGCCATATGCTTTACGTGTTTTCTTGCTTTCAGTCATTATTTATATTCATTACTCACTGAGTTGGAGTACTCACTTTACTCCCTGCACCCTGTGTGCAGATTCAGGCGTAGCTGGTTTCGCTCCGGAGTGTTGATTTTCCTCCAGTTCCAGGCGGGCTTTTTCAGAGATTACGAGGTAGATGTTGGCGTCCGCAGCCCCGTGTCACTACTCTTCTATCATCTATGTTTCCTACAAACACTTGTAGTAGTTTATGACTTTAGTAGGTTGTACTGTGATTCGTAGATGCTCTTGACTTGTGACACCTCTG
Organism: Nicotiana attenuata; assembly: GCF_001879085.1. Classification (NCBI taxonomy): domain Eukaryota; kingdom Viridiplantae; phylum Streptophyta; class Magnoliopsida; order Solanales; family Solanaceae; genus Nicotiana; species Nicotiana attenuata. The sequence continues at coordinate 242,051 of NW_017671228.1, forward strand.
TTAGGGCTGTATTGGGTTGGATTTCCGCATTATTCTTGATATTTCCGCTACTTAGAATTATCAAATCATGCTTAGACTATTTTGTGTTATTTAACTGCCTTAAAAGAGGAAATTGGATTAAACTAGCTGGCCTTGTCTTCACGAGAGGCGCCATCACGACCGGGTTCGGGGTTAGGGTCGTGACAATTTGGTATCAGAGCCTAGGTTACATAGGTCTCACGAGTCATGAGCAGGTTTAGTAGAGTCTCGCGGATCGGTACGGAGACGTTTGTATTTATCCTCGAGAGGCTGCAGAACCTTTAGGAAAAAACTTCACATTCTTGAAATTCTTATCGTGCGAGTTTGTTGATCCGAGTACTAAACTTCTGTTGTTCCATTCTCTCACAGATGGTGAGGACACGCGCTACCGGATAGGATGGACGGCCACCAGTGCCACCAGCTGCGGTCACCAAAGGCCGAAGACGTGGTCGTGGTCGTGGCAGAGCCAGAGCAGCGAGGGCAGCACCTGCAGATCCACCAGCTGCCCCAGTTCAGGACCAGGTCTCAGCTGTGGACCCTCCAGCAGCACCAGCTCAGGCACCAGCTGTACCTATTGTGATTCCGGGTCTTCAGGAGGCCTTGGCTCAGATATTATCAATTTGCACTGGCCTAGCTCAGGCGGTTTCAGCCACTACAGCCGCAGCTACTTCACAGGCTGGGAGAGGCAGTCAGACTCCCGCCGCCCGCACACCTGAGCAGGTCGTGCAGGGACTTCAGACGCTGGGGGCACATCCAGCCCAGCCGGTCGCAGCTGCTCAGGACTATGTAGTTCCTGTTATGCTAGAGGATGAGCAGCGTAGGCTGGAGAGATTTGGGAGACTTCAGCCTCCGACCTTCAGCAGAGCAGAGGGCGAGGTGCCCAGGGCTTTCTAGACAAGTGTTAGAGGATGCTTCGTACAGCCGGTATCTTGGAGACCAGCGGGGTCGCTTTCACTACTTATTAGTTTTCAGGACCTGCATTCACCTGGTGGGAGGATTTTGAGAGGCGTAGGCCTGCTGGTGCAGCACCTCTTTCCTGGCAGCAGTTCTCTGTTCTCTTTTTGAAGAAGTATGTACCGCAGTCTCGCAGAGAGGAGTTGCGTAGACAGTTTGAGTGGTTGTGTCAGGGAGACATGACCGTGTCATAGTATGAGTTGAGATTCTCTGAGTTGGCTCGTCATGCCATCTGGTTGGTCCCAACAGATCGAGAGAGGATCAGGAGGTTTGTCGATGGTCTTACTTATCAGCTCCGTATCCTTATGACCAGGGAGAGGGTGACTGGTGCTACATTCGAGGAGGTTGTGGATATTTCCAGGGAGATTGAGTTTGTCCGTCGCCAAGAGCGAGAGGAGAGGGAGTCCAAGAGGCCTCGAGGATCTGGTAGCTATAGTGGTGGTCCTTCGAGGGGCCAGTTCCAGCACGGCAAAGGCCGAAAGTTCCGCCAGGGTCAGTCTGATCGCTCGGGTTATCGAGGAGCATCATCGGATCATGGTTCCCACAGTTCACACCAGGGCCATTCTTCACTTAGTGCCCTCCCAGCTCAGAGCTCATCCCGTGCTCCATCTGTTCAGGGCTTCTATGCCGAGTGCATCTGCTGGTCACTCCGGTGCGAGGGGTTCCCATCAGTCCCCTTCTCCAGCACCTAGGATTTGTTACGAGTGTGGCGAAATGGGCCACATGTGGAGGCAGTGTCCCCGCCGTGTTGCTAGTTCATCCCAGCAGAGGGGTCAGTCATCAGCTGTAGTGCCAGTTGCTCCACCACCACCCGCCCAGCTAGCTAGGGGAGGGGATCAGTCAGCCAGGGGTCGCCCCAGAGGGGGAGGTCGATCTGGGGGCGGTCAGGCCCGTTTCTATGCTCTTCCAGGCAGACCCGATGTCATTTCTTCTGATGTTGTCATTACAGGTATTATTTCAGTTTGCCACAGAGATGCCTCTGTACTATTTGATCTCGGTTCTACCTATTCTTATGTGTCATCATACTTTGCTCACTATTTGGGTACTCCTCGTGAGTTTCTTGCTTTACCTGTTCATGTATCTACCCCGGTGGGTGATACTGTTATTGTAGACCGTGTGTACCGGTCGTGTATGGTGACTATTGGGGGTATGGAGACCCGAGTCGATCTTTTATTATTGAGTATGGTGGATTTCGATGTCATTCTAGGCATGGATTGGCTATCTCTGCGCCGCGCCATTCTAGATTGTCATGTCAAGACAGTCACATTGGCTATACCGGGTGTGCCACGGATCGAGTGGCATGGTGTGACTGATTATGTTCCTAGTAAAGTGATCTCTTTCTTGAATATCCAGCGTATGGTTAGGAAGGGTTTTCTATCGTATCTTGCCTTCGTGAGGGATGTTGGAGCTGAGACTCCCAGTATTGATTCTGTCCCAGTTGTGAGGGATTTCCCTGATGTATTTCCTGTAGACCTGCCGGGCATGCCCCCGGACAGGGATATTAATTTTGGTATTGTCTTGGTGCCGGGCACTCAGCCCATTTCTATTCCGCTATATCGTATGGCACTGGCGGAGCTGAAGGAGTTAAAGGAGCAACTTCAGGAACTCCTAGATAAGGGGTTCATTCGGCCTAGTGTGTCACCTTGGGGTGCGCCGGTCCTGTTTGTGAAGAAAAAGGATGGCACTATGAGAATGCGCATCGATTATAAGCAATTGAACAAGGTAATAGTGAAGAACAAGTATCCTTTGCCTCACATTGATGATTTATTCGACCAGCTTTAGGGAGCGAGGGTATTCTCCAAGATTGATCTCCGTTCGGGTTATCACCAGTTGAAGATCAGGGATTCGGATATTCTTAAGACGGCCTTCAGGACCAGATATGGTCATTATGAGTTCCCGGTCATGTCTTTTGGGCTGACCAATGCCCCAGTTGCGTTCATGCATCTGATGAACAGCGTGCTCCAGCCTTATCTTGATTCACTTGTTATAGTTTTCATTGATGATATCCTGGTATATTCGCGTAGTCAGGAAGAGCACGCGGAGCATTTGAGGGTTGTGTTGTAGAGATTGAGGGAGGAGAAACTTTATGCAAAGTTCTCCAAGTGTGAGTTTTGGCTCAGTTCAGTGGCATTCTTGGGACACATGGTGTCCAGTGAGGGTATTCAGGTTGATCCAAAGAAGATAGAGACGGTGCAGAGTTGGCCCAGACCGTCCTCAGCCACAGAGATTCGTAGTTTTCTTGGTTTGGCAGGCTATTATCGCCGGTTTGTTCAGGGATTCTCATCTATCGCATCGCCCTTGACCAAGTTGACTCAAAAGGCTGTTTCATTTGTATGGTCGGACGAGTGTAAGGAAAGCTTTCAGACAGCATTGACCACAGCTCCAGTGTTATTTTTTCCATCAGCTTCAGGTTCATATACCGTATATTGTGATGCTTCGAGAGTAGGGATTGGTTGTGTGTTGATGCAGGAGGGTAGAGTTATTGCTTATGCTTCTCGTCAGTTGAAGCCCCATGAGAAGAACTACCCCGTTCATGATTTGGAGTTGGCTGCCATAGTTCATGCGTTAAAGATTTGGAGGCATTACTTGTATGGCGTATCTTGTGAGGTATTCACTGATCATCACAGTCTTCAGCATTTGTTCAAGCAAAAGGACCTTAATTTGAGGCAGCGGAGATGGTTGAAGTTGCTTAAGGATTATGATATCACCATATTGTACCATCCGGGGAAGGCCAATGTAGTGGCCGATGCTTTGAGCCGAAAGGCAGTGAGTATGGGGAGTTTGGCATATATTCCAGTTGGGGAGAGACCTCTTGCGGTTGATGTTCAGGCCTTGGCCAATTGGTTCGTGAGGTTGGATATTTCGGATCCCAGTCGGGTATTGGCTTGTGTGATTTCTCGGTCATCCCTATATGAGCGCATCAGAGAGCGCCAGTATGATGATCCACACTTGCTTGTTCTTAGGGATAGATTTCAGCATGATGATGCCAGAGATGTGTCTATTGGAGATGATGGGGTATTGAGGATGCAGGGCGGGATTTGTGTGCCCAATGTGGATGGGCTTCGTGAGTTGATTCTGGAGGAGGCCCATAGCTCGCGGTATTCTATTCATCCAGGAGCCGCGAAGTTGTATCAGGATCTGAGACAGCATTACTGGTGGCGGAGAATGAAGAAAGATATTGTGGGATTTGTAGCTTGGTGTCTCAATTGTCAGCAGGTGAAATATGAGCATCAGAGACTGGGTGGCTTGCTTCAGAGGATGGATATTCCAGAGTGGAAGTGGGAGCGGATCACTATGGATTTTGTAGTTGGACTCCCTCGTACTTTGAAGAAGTTCGATGCTATTTGGGTAATTGTGGATAGGCTGACCAAGTCCGCGCACTTCATTCCTATTTGTACTACTTATTCTTCAGAGCGGTTGGCAGAGATATACATTCGGGAGATTGTTCGGTTGCATGGTGTCCCAGTTTCCATCATTTCGGATCGGGGCACTTAGTTTACTTCCCAGTTCTAGAAGTCGGTTCAGTGAGAGTTGGGTACTCAGGTACAGTTGAGCACAGCTTTTCACCCTCAGACGGACGGGCAGTCCGAGCGCACTATTCAGATATTGGAGGATATGTTACGCGCTTGTGTTATTGATTTCGGAGGGTGATGGGATCAGTTTCTACCGCTTGCAGAGTTTGCTTACAACAACAGCTACCAGTCGAGTATCCAGATGGCTCCATATGAGGCTTTGTACGGGAGGCGGTGTAGATCTCTGGTTGGTTGGTTTGAGCCCGGTGAGGCTAGGTTATTGGGGACCGAGTTGGTTCAGGATGCTTTAGATAAAGTGAAGGTAATTCAGGAGAGATTTTGTACGGCGCAGTCGAGGCAAAAGAGTTATGCTGACAGGAAGGTTCGAGATGTGTCCTACATGGTTGGTGAGAAGGTCTTGTTGAAGGTTTCGCCCACGAAGGGTGTTATGAGATTCGGAAAGAAAGGGAAGTTGAGTCCGCGGTTCATTAGGCCTTTTGAGGTACTTCGGAGGATCGGGGAGGTGGCTTATGAGCTTGCCTTGCCACCCAGCTTGTCGAGTGTGCATCTGGTTTTCCATGTTTCTATGCTACGTAAGTATATTGGGGATCCGTCTCATGTTCTGGACTTCAGCACGGTTCAGTTGGAGGGTGATTTGACTTATGATGTGGAGCCAGCAGCTATTTTGGAGCGTCAGGTTCGAAAGTTGAGATCAAAAGATATAGCTTCGATGAAGGTGCAGTGGAGAGGTCGGCCCGTGGAGGAGGCTACCTGGGAGACCGAGCGAGCGATGCGGAGCAGATATCCTCACCTATTTGAGGCTTCAGGTATGTTTCTTGACTCGTTCGAGGACGAACGTTTATTTAAGTTGGGGAGGATGTGACGACCCGGCCGGTCGTCTCATGAGTTACCGCTCCGTTTTCCCCATTTCTGCTTCTTTATGTATTGTTTATCCGTGTTTCGAGGTATCGGGTTGGTTGGATTGAATCCGGAATGGTTTTGGTGAAGTTTGAGACACTTAGTCTCTTTTAAGGAAGTTAATTTGCAAAAAGTCAACCGGATGTTGACTTATGTGTTAGAGGGCTCGGAGGTGAGTTCCGATGGTTCGGTTAGCTTCGGGAGGTGATTTATGACTTAGGAGTGTGATCGGAATGGGTTTTAGAGGCTTGGAGTAGATTTAGGCTTGAATTGGCAAAGTTGATATTTTGGCGACTTCCAGTTGGTAGGCGAGATTTTGATCCAGGTGTCGGAATGGAATCCCGAGAGTTGCAGTAGCTTCATTGTGTCATTTGGGATGTGTGTGCAAAATTTCAGGTCATTCGGACGTGGTTTGGTTGGGTTTTTGATCGAAAGCGTATTTCGGAAGATTTCTAGAAACTTAGGCTTGAATTCGATGTGTTTTGGATAAATTGATGTTGTTTGAGGTGTTTTGATGATTGGAGCAAGTTTGAATAAGGTTTTAAGATGTGTTGGTGCCTTTGGTTGAGGTCCCGGGGGCCTCAGGTGAGTTTCGGATGGTCATTCGGAGCATTTTAGGAGTTTGAAAGTTGCAGAAATTTAAGGTTCAGTGTTGCAGAGATTTATCTATTCGCGTTCGCGAGAGGAGACTCGTGTTCGCGAAGAAGGAATTGAGGAAGGCCAGGATTTAGCCTTCGCGTTCGCGAGATGGGCTTCGCGTTCGCAGAAGGCTGGGATGCAGTGCATCGCGTTCGCGAGAGGGAACTCGCGATCGCGTAGAGTAATTTGGGGTCTGAGGGGCCCAAGGTCTTTTGTTCTACGCGTTCGCGTAAGGGGTGTCGCATTCGTGAAGGTGTAGGAGGAGAAAGCATCGCGTTCGCGATGGGTGTACTGCGTTTGCGAAGATCAAAATGTGGTCAACGTAAGTTTGTACTACGCAAACGCGAGGGTTTGACCGCGTTCGCGAAGAAGGAAAGTCAGGCCTGGGCAGAATGTTTTTAAGTCGTCTTGTCCGCGATTTTGGGTCTATTTTCACCCGTTGTTGATCATTTTGAGAGCTTTTTGAAGGAGATTAAAGAGTGATTCAAGGGGGAACGACTTGAGGTAAGATTTTTGGACTTAAAACTCGATTCTATTGTGAAATCTACCTAGAAAATCATGGAAACTTAAGCTAAAAATGGAAGAACTAGGGCTTGAAATTTTGGACCTTTAATTTGGGATTTGAAGGGTCATTTGTGGACGGATTTTGATGTTTTTGGTATGTATGAACTCGTGGGGAGATAAGGAACCTATTGGTGTAAAAAATTTCTGAGTTTCGAGAAGTGGGCCCGGGGCTCGGGTTTTCTGATTTCGGGATTTTTGGTATTTTTTGATTGTTTTCGCTTGGGCTTTGTTCCCTTAGCATATTGTGACGTATTCGTTCTGATTTTGGATAGATTCGACGTGCGTGGAGGCCAATTCGAAGGTCAAAGGCGTCGTGAGCTAGGGATTTAGCCGGTTCGAGGTGAGTAATGCTTGTAAATGATGTTCTGAGGGTTTGAAACCCCGGATTGCACATCGTAGTGCTATGTTGAGGTGAGACACACGCTTGTTGACGAGCGTGGGGTCGTACACTATTGGGCATTGTGACTTGGTCCGTCCCGGTTGATGATTTTACCGCGTATTTGACTGAAACTTATTTGTTATCACTATGATTTGGGCTGAATGCCATATTTGGGCTTCGTGCCAATTATTTGAACCCTTCGGGGCTTTTTCTTGATATTTCCTCACTGCTTTGAATTACTACTTGAACTCAGTCATGTATTTTCCACTGTTTTACTACTCAGTCGGTTTTTACTCAGTTTTTGAGACTTAAATGATCTTTGAAATGATGTTTTGGGCTGAGACACACTGTTTTACTATTGCTCGAGGGGCTTGTGAGTATTTTTGACTGAGTAAGGCCGAGGGCCTGTGTTGTGATGAGACACTGATACTGATTTGAGGCCGAGGGCCTGAGATATGTACGCCACGAGGTGGCTTGCTTGATATGAGGCCGAGGACCTAGTTGTGATGCCACGAGATGGCTTGTTATTGCGCTTGGGCCCTAAGGGGCCCCTCCAGGAGTCTGCACACCCCCAGTGAGCACGGGTACCAAGTGTGATGTGAGATTGAGCCCGAGGGGCTGTTACTGTTGTGAGATGTTGCCCGAGGGGCGGTTGTGGTGTTATTTTGCCCGAGGGGCGAACTTTTATTTATTTACTTTATCCTGATTATCTGTCAATTACCTGTTTACTGGTTTAAAGAGCATTTTTCATGATTCTTACTGGTTTTCCTAATTATAAATGATTTTACTACTTCATTATGGACTGCCATATGCTTTACATGTTTTCTTGCTTTCGGTCATTATTTATATTCATTACTCACTGAGTTGGAGTACTCACTTTACTCCCTACACCCTGTGTGCAGATTAGGGCGTAGCTGGTTCCCCTCCGGAGTGTTGATTTTCCTCCAGTTCCAAGCGGGCTTTTTCGGAGATTACGAGGTAGATGTTGGCGTCCGCATCCCCGTGTCTCTACTCTTCTATCATCTCTGTTTCCTACAAACACTTGTAGTAGTTTATGACTTTAGTAGGTTGTACTGTGATTCGTAGATGCTCTTGACTTGTGAGACCCCGGTTAGGGCTGTGTTGGGTTGGATTTCCGCATTATTCTTGATATTTCCGCTACTTAGAATTATTAAATCATGTTTAGACTATTTTGTGTTGTTTAACTGCTTTAAAAGAGGAAATTGGATTAAACTGGCTGGCCTTGTCTTCACGAGAGACGCCATCACGACCGGGTTTGGGGTTAGGGTCGTGACAAGTTCTGTAATACAGAAGACCAAATTGCAGATATCTTCACCAAAACATTGAGCAGAGAACATTTTGAGACAAATAGGCTGGAGCTGGGGCTAATAAAGCCAAATTGAGAACCTTGTTCCTATCAGTTGGCTATGAAAGTCACTTTCAGGTAACATTAGCTAGAGTGTTTTCCGGCCAAGTTTAACTCACTTCAATACTATTGCAGGTAGACACGCATGGTGATTATAGAAGCTGTAGATGCACTGCATGGATAGTAAAAGAGGATTGAAAATTTTCAAAGATAGGTCAAGAACCTGGTTCTTGTACCATAGGTTTGCAGTCTTGTGCATTCTCATACATATCTTAAAAAGATGCAAAAAATGATTGCCATGTCACCTACCTTTTCAGACCCTGTATGTCACGTCTTTTCATTTCAAATCCTTTCATCTCCCTCTGAAACGTTGCAACTCCCCACATATTTTCCGCCATTTCTGAACCAGTTCCTTTCTCTCTCCCTCATAATTGTCTCTTCTCCCATTAAAACCCTCTCTTCTTTTTGAACGACCACATCTCTCTTTTCAGTCCTTCTCCAAAATTCCCTACTTCATCATTGCCATGGCTGAAAATCAATCAATGATTCCCTCCTTAGTTGAGAAAACTCCAGAGAAAACCCTTGATTCATTCGTATCTGAAAAGCCGTCTCTCATCATCCATGTCTCAACCACCATTGGTGAAGACACTTCCAACCCCGATTCTTAGAATCCCTCTAGTTCGACTCTTTCAGACCTCTCTCCCCTTCAAAAAGTTGAGAACTCAGAAACCCCAACCTTCGATAATCCTTCGTTCCTATCGTCTAAGATTCTCACCGACCAAAGCAAGGGTGGAGAACAGGATAAGATTCCGCAGTCAGTTGAAGTCTCAGAGGTGAGTATTGATCAATCTACAGTTGTTCCTACTTTTAAGTTTGTGGTAACCATGGAGTCTCTAGAGAAAGAGGCCGTCAAAAATGTACTGGTCATATCTGCTGATGGAATAGTGTATGAGGTGATCTCTAGTGTGCCTGAGTCTCAGAAGAATGAGACACAAGGGTTAATGGAAGAAGGAGCTCTGGTGCTTTTTGAAAACTCAGCACCGGCAGGAACTACTGGGATTGTTTGTGAAGGACTTGATCCCTCTCCAGAGGAAAAAGATCAAGGATCCTCTTCCCAGGTCAGGTTCGCCCCTGCTCCCTCTCCACACTTTGCTGTTGAGCCCTTGGAATCTTGTTGCCTGAGATGAGGTCTAGTGATGAAGATGATCAAGATAATGTTCCTCTAGATTCTTTTATTGTCAGAAGAAGGGCAGTAGCCACTCTTGAGTCATCTGCTAAGCGACCTACCACTAGGTTGCAAGCAAAAGAGGCTTATGAGTCTGCACTACAAAAAGGCAAAAGGAGCAGTAAAAAGAAAAAGAAGAGGTTGGTGAAAAATGTAGTAGTATGTGACAAGGACATTCCTGTGGTAGAAGTTGATGAGGAAGCAACAGAGGAACCCAATTCCTTGGTTAAAAGGTCCCAGAAGAAGAAGCAATCTACTTCAGAGGAATGTGTTACTACGCCTAGTTCAAGATCAGCAAAAAGTGATGGAAAGTTGAAAGATGTTGTGAGTGAACAATCATTTTCTGATGAGAATGTGTTGGACAAGTCTAGCGGAAAAGGAAAATCGAGTGTGAAGTCTGGTAAGAGAAAGTTGGAAACTGTGAGGCAACCTGATTCTTCCAAGAGAGTGAAGGGTGAAAGTATGTCTGCTACAGAATGATTGAGGCACCAAAAGGTCTTGTGGGGTCGCACTTTTGACCCAGCAATTTTTGAAATGGCTGGCATGAGACAAATAATTGAGATGGTTGAGTTTCAACGGTGGGGGCATCTGTTCCAAGTGGATGTGCCCAAGGTCTATGAGAATGAGGTCCAAAGCTTCTATGCCGACCTTTTTCCTGTTAATACTGACCATATTTGTGCCTTGGTTAATGGAGTGGATATTGTGCTGGATGCTTCCTTGCTTGGGGACATTCTTAAGGTCCCTGCCGCTGGTAAATCTTCTGTGAAAAACGTCTGCGTGTCAAATTTCAGGAATGCTATTGTGAAGGAAGGTGTAGCCCAGCAGGGGGAACGGGTTCACAAGAAAGCCTTGCTTCCCGTTTATCAGTTATTGTTCGAGCTGGTGAACAATGTTCTTCTACCCCGTGCTGAGAGAAGGTCCATTACTTCTAAATCTGACCTATATCTGATGGAAGCACTGGATGAATTTAAAGCTGTAAACTTGCCTGGCATCATGATTGAGCATATGCAGAAGGTGGCGACCTTCAAGGATGGCAACCATGGTCTTCCATATGGGTTTCTTCTTACGCCCGTCTTTAAGTTCTTCAAAGTGCCATTGGGAAAGTTCAAAGTAGGGACCAAGAAGCAGACCTTCTCTCAAACAACTTTGGAGGAATGTGAGTGTATCGAAAAGAATGGAGGAATTGGCAGCACTTCGATAACCTGTCAGCTCATCAATGCTCAAAATAGTGCAACTAAGGAGATTCGAAGGCTGAAGGCAAGGAATGCTATACTGGAAGGTCAGCAGGCCCAAGGGGGTCCAGGGTCAAATGAGTAGATAGCTCGTCTAACCAAGGAAAATGCTGATCTCAGGGCACAGGTGGAGAACCTGAAGGATAAACTGCTCACCGAGCAAACGTCGGCAAATGCCCGAATAGATCTGGTTCTCAACACCCTTGTGCAGCCTCCAAGCCCTCTCCTCCTAGTGTCCCTTAGGCAACCCTTCAGTGACCAGTTTCTGGATTAATTCTGTTCTTGTTTTGTTGACATTGGCAGTTTGTTTTTGTTTTTTTTTTTGGTATGGATGGGAAGTACCTGTACTGCTCCCGCTGAAATCAGTCCAATTTTTGCCTTTGCTATATAGCAAAGGCATATGTTTTATCAAAAACTATCCTCTTTTTTTGTTGTTTAATGCTTTTATGTCTCTGCTTCTCTTTTCTATCATATTATGTGCACATATGTGGCATTAGTTAGCTAGGCTAGACTTCTTTATGTTGATTGCCTGTTTATATATTTTTAATGATGCCAAAAGGGGGAAGTATAACGTCAGGGGGAACTAGTTCCTGTTACTTCATGTGTATAATTTAGAAAACAGGGATCTGTTTAGGGGGGAAGTATAAAGTCAGGGGGAACTTGTGAACTGTTACTTTATCTGGTTAATTTTGCTCTAAACATGCGTTATCAATTTCTATGTTTGCCATCATCAAAAAGGAGGAAATTGATGGTTTGCCTTAGCTTTGTGTTTTGATGATCTAACAAACTTACTGTCAAAGAACCAGATAAGGACCCTGACTCATTTGGTACACAACTCAAATCAACGGATTCCAGCTAATGAGAACTGCTAAGACTTCAGAAGATAGAGAATCAACACAGGGACCTGATACCCTTGTGTTTCCCTGACAACAGTAAGAAGTCAACTATCTATAGTTGGAAAGTGACCGCCTGCACTGTACACAGAAATAATGCAGCACAGGTTCTGCAGTCACTTCTCATTTGACCTACCAAGTGATTACATCACTCAAGTGATGTCATCCATGTTGTATTAACAAAGAGTATTACAACAAAATATTACTTGAACACTTGAGAATCAACTTGAGCATTCAAGCACTCCAACCGTTCACAGATCAAGCATTCAATTCTCAAGTGCATCAAGAACAAAGTTTAACACTACTACGGACCAGTTCCTAAATCTAATATCTTGTTGTCCTTAGTTGAGTTGTAACTTTGTAATTGTTCTTCATTGTAATTCCTAATTTGCTTATCTAGAAGCGCTGCTCAGGAACCCCCTTGTAAAATCATAAACCCCTAGTGTTTGTGTCTTGACTAGAGTTAGTCATGAGTTGAAGTCTTTGTAATAGGTGTATTACAAAGTGGCTTTTAATAGGTGCATTACAAGTTAGTGAGGGATTNGTTTAATTCCTAGATTGCATAGGTTGTAATCTAAAAGTTGCTTATAGTGAAGTTGAAATCCTACCAGTATAGGTCGTGGTTTTTTTATCCCCTTGAGCAGGAATTTTTCCACGTAAAAACTCCCTGTCTTATTTACTTACTGTTCTATTAGCTTCTCAGTAGAAACTCATAGAGGACCTGGTCTCTATATAGTTTGATGGACTCATATATTCTAATCACTGGTATATGTAAATTTTGATATAAGACCCATCTCTTCTTAGGGCTTGAGCTAAAGATATATGTAGATTTTGATATATGGCTCATCTTTTCTTTGAACTCACGTCTATGCATGACTATTGCAGGACAAGAATTCTTTTGCTTTCATGTGAAGTTACTTGCTATTACTATTGGTATATAAGTGCTTTATAGTAACAGAAGACCAGTTAAGAGAAACAATTTAATATTTTCTTTTGAAACAGTTCATATGTTATGGACATTCACGCACTTGAAGAAACTGCTTCTATCTTTTGAGATTCTATTAAAGGCTTGGATTTTTTTATTTTCCTTTTTGTTCTGCAATTGGATGTAAACGCATTTGTCTATGGTAATTATCTTCTCGGTGTTGATTTTTTTAATGTCATCTTGTAGCTATACGAATGAGAGAAATAACTGTTTCGGGCAAAAAAGCCCGTGCGAAGAGCGGGTATCGACCATCTAGTAGATATAGAAAGGATGATAAATAAGTAAACATTGAATGGAGTTTATAAATTTATAGATGTACAACGAATTAATTCTTTAGCAGTTCAATTAGATATTTTTAAATATAAATTAATCAACAAACAACTTTCCATATTTATCTATTTCTTATATCTATCTATAACTATACTATTTTAAAAACACAAAATTCCTACACTTAAAAATTCGATTACTACATTTTTCCTTATTTGAATTACGTAGAAACTAGGAAGCCCTAATAACATTTAAGACTTCATAATTGGTTAAGATTTTTATCTCATAAAATTATTTTCTTAATTGAATTAAGTAACAATCACTAACTTTAGAAGTATAAATTAATCTATATAAGTTTTCTAACATTAAAATTAAGCAAATAAAATATGATTAATTGGAATCCGGTTGTAACAGAAGTCTATGGAACCGTTTATGACTATAGAACTTCAAGAGTATTTTCATTTAACAACATAATGAATTGGAACTGAATTAAACTACACACAAATTAATTAACTCAAACTTTAGTTAATTGAAAAAATAATAATTAGTTGTTCTAAAAATTAAATTAAATAATTTATTTTTTGTTAATTTAAACTCTTAATATTAGGTACTCCAAATTCTAAATAATTAAATGTAGTTATAGTTTTAACCAACAAAAATTTATTTTCAGAGGGTAAAAAAATTGGTTTCACATTAGACATAATTTATATTTTAATTATTTCCCTAATGTTTTAAATTTTAAAATTAACTAAAGTTTGGGTTATTAAATATTTGTTCATTTAAACTATGTAAGAATTCATCATATGGGGGGAGTATTAACTATTAAGAGTTAAAAATATAAATATGCAATGCTTATAGCAATAAGAATGAATTAATAGAAGACAAATGTATTCTATATGCAAATTTGTAGCAACAAGGATGCAAATTTATAGCAATAAAGATAAATTAGTAGAAGATGATGTATCCTAAATGAGTTGTCACAATTATTATTATTATTATTATTATTATTATTATTATTATTATTATTATTATTATTATTGTTGTTGTTGTTGTTGTTGTTGTTGTTTTTCCATTCATTCCAATAAATGAAAGCTCCCGATATTTTTTATTTTTTTTGGTAATTAAGAAACTTTTTATTACTACTTGCAATATTTATATGTATAATCAGAAGCAAAACTCTAAGTTTGGACATATGGCCCCAAACTTAGTACATCATTTCTAAACATCTATCTATCTCATCAACTAAGCTATGGATAAAAATTTCTATGCTATAGCGCTTTCTTCAATCTGCTATGTATACTTCCTCGACAATGGACTTCACGTATAATCTGCCTTGTGATATCCCCACCGCCTCTCTTTACTTATTGAAAAATTTTGCAGTTTCTTTCAATCCATACATGATATATTGCACCAGCCACGCTTAACCTGTATAGTTCTGTTTTAGCTCCCTTCCCAGTTATATTTCTTGTAGCCCATTCAACTTCATCTTTCCAGCTATACACTTGTCTTGTTATTCCCAGCCATGTCAGTATCTTACTCCATATCTCTGTCGAGTACTTGCAGGAGAAGAAGAGATGTTGATGACTCTCCATCTCTTGCTCACACAATGGACAGGTTTGCTCCACTTGTATCCCCCATTTGCTCATTCTGTCTTTGGTAGATAGTCTCTCCTGTAGTGCTAGATACATAATGAAGATCCACTTTGGGCACCCTTTACTGTTACAAATCAATCTTTTCCAGCTTTTATTTGTAAAGTCTCCTCGTAATTGATTATACATGCTGCTAATAGAATATGTTTCAACCATCAGAATCTTTTCTATCTCTAATCCTGCTTCAGTTATACACTTTGCTGCATGTAAAATCTTCTTCATTATCCACGATGCTTGATTTGCTTCCACTGTCCAATGCTCTCTCCCTTTGGTATAGTACACATGAACCCATTGACCCACAAATTATCATTCTTCTTACATATATTCCATAAATGCTTCAGCAAAGCAGCCTTGTTCCATGTAGTCATGTCAATGATATTTAGGCCCCCTTTTGATTTTGGTTTGCATAGCTTGTCCCATGCCACCAAACCTTTTTTACTTGCATTTGCATCGCCTGTCCACAAAAACTTTCTGCATATAGTCTCCACTGCTCGAATGATCTTCTTTGGCAGAGGGAAGATCTGAGACCAAAAGGATTGTATGGCAATCAACACACTTCTAACCAACTGCAATCTTCCTGCATAGGTTAGGAATTTCACATTCCATTGCTTTATTCTTCCTAACATTTTATCCAAAAGATGCTGACACTGGTTTATTGATAGTCTCTTGGAGCTCAATGGCACTCCCAGATATCTAAACGGGAGTTCTCCTGCTGTGAATCCAATATCTCCCGTTTTCCAACTTCTGTTACTCCCCCAAAGTATACACAACTTTTACTTTGGTTTGCAAGTAAACCTGATGCTTTTGAGAAGCTTTGAAAGCATTCATATAGCATCTGCACAGAAACCACATCTCCTCTACAAAACAAAAGCAAATCATCTGCAAAACTGAGTTGGATAATCTGTAACTTTTCACACCTGGGATGAAAATTAAAATTTGGCTGCTCCCTCAAGTTTTTCAGTATCCTTGTTAGATATTCCATTGCTAACACAAAGAGTAGTGGAGACATTGGATCTCCTTGTCTCACTCCTCTCTTAGCTGCAAATGGAGCAGTGGGACTCCCATTGATAGTTATTGAATAAGATACTGTCTTTACGCACTCCATGATCCACTCCACAAATTGCTTGGGAAAGCATAGTCCTGTGAGTACTTGTTCCAAAAAGCTCCACTCAAGAGAATCATATGCTTTTTGTATATCTATCTTTAGCATATATATTGGAGAAGTACCTTTCCTACCATATCCTTTTACTATCTCATGGCTAGGTAAAATGTTGTCTGTTAGCACTCTTCCAGGTATAAAAGCTGCTTGGCTCTCATCCACCAAGGTGTTCATCACTTGTGTCAGCCTACATGTTAACATCTTGGATATAATCTTGTATAAAGTGGTGCAGCATGAGATTGGCCTGTATTCTCTTATAGAAGCAGGATTCTTAACCTTGGGAATTAGAGTGATTGCTGTAGTATTAATTGCCTTATGCATCTTCCCTGTGCTAAAGAAATCCAGAACAACTTCAGTTATTTCATCACCAGTAATATGCCATATTTTTTTGAAAAAGTATGAATTGAAACCATCTCCTCCTGGTGCTTTCATATCATCAATCCCCTTTAATGCTTGTAAGACCTCCTCTTTAGTAAAAGGTCTTACAAGCTACAACTGTTGCTCCCTTGAAAGCACTGGTCCATTCTTTATCCACCCAGAGTGAATTGCAGGAATACTCTGAGCAGCAGTCCCTAGAAGCTGTTTATAGAAACCAGTTATTTCCTCTTCAATACTTTTAGGCTTTGTCAATACACATCCTTTGCTATCCACTAGCTTTGTTATCTGATTCTGCATTTTCCTTCCCTTCATAGTAGAAAAGAAATATGCATTATTAGTATCCCCCTCTTTTAGCCATTGCACTCGAGATTTCTGTTTGTATATTGATTCTTTTATCATACTCCATTTTTTCAGTTGCACTAGCAGTTTTTTCTCTTCTTCAAATAGACTACTTGATCTGTCTGCATGGTTCATTTTCTTTTGTATGTCTTTCAGTTGTCCTCAGCTAGTTTTTATCTTCCCTGTTACATTCATGTACTCAGTTCTATTCAGCCTCTTCAAAGCTGCTTTAACATTCTTCAAACTCTGCCATACAGCTGTCATTTTCCCTTCATGCAAGTACCAATTTTCCTTTATTAGCTTTTCAAACTCAGGATGATCCACCATGCAATTATAAAACTTGAAAGGCCTCTTTTTACTATCACAGTAATCTTCAACTTCTATGCTTATTGGAGAGTGATCAGAGAAAAGAGACTCCATTACATGTGCTTGTAAAGGAGGTATACTAGTTATCCATTGATCATTCACGATTGCCCTATCTATTCTGATGAAGACATGGCTATTTGTCCATGTAAATGACTTCCCAACAGTTGGTAATTCTGTTAGGCCGCAATCTTCCAATAACTCTCTAAAATCTTTTGTTTCATGATCTTGCACTTCTCTGCCATTCATTCTATCATCCACCCCTAGAACTGTATTGAAATCCCCCATCATCAACCAGGCTCCTCTGATTTGTTTCTCTATGTTCCTGAGTGAACTCCACATATCTTTCTTGTCTTGCACTGTATGCAAACCATACACTGCAGTGAATTGGAATTCTTTATTACTATGCACCATTTGGACTTGTCCATGAATAATTTGACCAGAACTCTCTATGACTGTGAAGCTAATAAACTTTGGATTCCATACTACCCATAGCTGCCTTTACAGGAATTTGTGACATTGTGACACCAACTCCAACCCGACATTATTTTATTTATGATTTGGTCAGCTTTTGCTTCATGAACTTTCTGTTCACTTATTGCTATCATCTTCATCTTATTTTCCTTCAAGAACTCCTTTAGCTCCTTGTGCTTAAACATCTTCTTTAGTCCCCTCACATTCCATGCTACTATCATATTTGTTGTTTGGAAGGATTTTGTGATATCATCTCTGCTTTCCCTCCTCCACTTGAACTACATTCTGCCTCCTTAGTTCTTTGTTCTTGCCTTCCATCCATTAAGGTATTGAAATAGTTCAGCACAGTGATATGCTACCCAGGATTTACCACTTTCTGCCCTTTTGCAGCTGATTTATTCTTGAATTGATGCCATGTCGCTCCTGCTTCCATCATTGAATTCTCTGTATTCTGTTGTTCTATGTTCTTCTCTGGAATTTCCTTTTGATTTCCACTCTGCACATTGTTAGCTCCATTTACCGGTTTCCATTCTATTTTTTGTCTTTTGCCTGTGGGCTGTTGCTGCTATCCTATCTTCTTCTCCACCATTCCTGCTTGAACCTATTGTTTTTGGCAATTATGTCCAATCTGCATACACTTTGGACAATATGTAGGTTTCCAATCATACCATACTTCCTGATCAATCATTCTGCCCTTTGGGTCCCTTATCTTGATCATATTTGGCAGCTCATTTGTCACATCTATCTCAATAAGGATTCGTGCATATGAAATTCTACTTGCATTCGTTGTACATGCATCAGCATAGATAGGTTGTCCCAGCCCACTCCCAATCTTGCTTAATGCATTTGCACTCCAGCATACCAACGGCAGATTTGGCAACTTGACCCAAATTGGGATTGTTTTTCAAATCTTCAGCATCAAAATCAAAATCCATTGTCCATGCTTTAATTATCACTGGCCTATTGTTTAACATATGGGCCCTGAGTACATCACTTGATTCATTTCTTCCATACTTGAGAAATTGATTACAAAATACCCAACATTATAATAAAATACCTTTGGCTTTATTGAGTATTCTCCTTGACCTGCTACAAACCTCTCTATAGCTCCAATTGTAGGAGACCCCCCAATAACATATGCTATTGCTGCGTACTTCCATTTCTCAATCTCACTATCTATATCTTCATGTTCTATTTCTACAACCACCTCTCCCTCAACAATTGCTGGTGGTATAAATGTTAAATCCATACCTCTTGCTGCCATTTTGTTCTCTTCAAATAACGTCGCCCATGTTTTTCCTCCTGTTTTTCCTGATTCCAGTTGCAATTTCCGTTGTGCTCCCCCATTTTGAGTTACTGTTCAATTAGTCTTATCACCTTGAACTTGCTTCTGCTGCAGATCTGTGCCTTGAATCTGCATCTGTCCCGTATCCGTTGAACTTTGTACCACTTGTATGTGCATCAGATCTGTCCTTGTAGGCGCTGGAGTTTTGGTGCCTTCACTACGAACAGGGAGATTTGGCCAAATTTCTGGGCTATTTGTTGCATGTTCCTTCCCTTTGGTTCTTGCTACTTCCTCAGTCATTCTCCTTCCATTAACGATGAAATTGCTCCCACTTGTCCCTGTTTTTATTGATAGAATAGTGTTTGCAACTTTCGTTACTATATTTTTTGGTGTTACAATACGAAGACCTTCTGCTTTACTTTCCTCTACAAGCTTGCTTTCTTCCTCTATCACTTGCTTTGTTGCCTTCGATGGCCGACCTCTAGCCCTCCCCCTTTCCGGCGAGCGCAGTTTAGCAATTCACGCTTAACTTGCGCCGAGAGAGAAAAGAGAGAGAGAGTTTTATGATTTTTTGCTCCCGATATTTTTTAATATACTAAGTCATTATTGTAAAATATTAACTCAACATTAGTTATTCTTAGAATCTACATTGTCAATTGCCAAATTTTTTTTAGCTATAGGGTCAACCACTTCATTCGCAAATCTCTAAAGACCAAAATATTTAGTTTTTTTAATTTGTATTATTTGACAAATCATGAAGAATCGTGATAAAAAGTATTTTTGTGTTACTTATTTATTTTCCGTATTATGTCCCAAAGATAATAACTATTTCATAAGATATTCATGTAGAAATCCTCAAAAATCGCAATTGGGACATGATTTCTTCCTTTAGTAAGATATATAAATAGATCAACGTTCATTAGTTTTTAGAAACTTACACTTTTTAAATTTTTATTTTATATTTCAAACACATTATACAATAATATTCATATAACTTTTAAAATTATATACTCATTAATACGGGGTACACACGCAAAGCGTGTACCCTAAGACTAGTTAAAAGAAAAAAATTATACAATTTTCTTAAGAAAGAGATCATAATAATTGATAGCTTTTTTAATCTGTCGAAATGGAACAGTTTGGTGTGTACTAAAATAAAAAATGGGTCAGATTAATAAGCTTATGACTACTGAACAAATTTAGTTGATGGAAATAGTTTATGCGCCGCTAATGTAGCGACTTGTCGAGCATTTATGAAAATTTTATACTTAAATTACTTATATTAAATACCCTTGTACTATGACTGAATTTCAAATACATTTTTTGAATTTAATTAAATATTTACACCTATACATTGTAAAATTTATACAACACTTACACTCCCTAGAAGATATATCTAAAACTAAATAATATTAAAATATAATTATTAGAAGATAGTTTAAATTATAAATAAAAAGATCTTCTAATGGAACTTAAAAAAGAGTAACAATATTTTTGTTGAAAATCTTTATTCATGCCATTGATTAAATAAGAGAACAAATAATTAAAATACTAATTTTTGAAAATCTTAAATAAAAAATAATCCCGAATACTTAATAGCATGAGTAGAATTTTTAAGTATTTGAAACAAAAAATTATATTTCGAAACTCTTAATATTATGATGTTATCCATATTTTTCTATACAAATATTTGAACCTCTTCTATAATGGAAATCCTATAAAAATGAAACCTCATCTAACTAAGTTTACTTAAGATAAAAAAGTGGAAGAATAATAAAAAAATAAATTAAAAATAAAAAACTTTTTATAATAAAATATTATAATTAAATAAATATACAAATAACTGACATATTTAAAGTGCAAGAAAGTTATTACTAATAGTTCGTTTATCTTATTAAATTTGTGTTTATTTTCCATTGATGAGTTTCAAAGTACATATTTCAAAAAAATTATAATAAATCTCAACAAACAAACAAATACGTTCACTTATAAAATTAATTCGTCTTCTTAATAATTGTAATTTAATATAGCACAAAATTACCTCATAGAGGGTATAGGTGTAGACTTTTTTATAGTGTAGGAACTATAAATAATTTTAAATTATAGGGTGTATTCAAAATTATATTATAGGGGTATGTAGTATAATTAACCCACATATATTAGTCCTGAAAAAAAAATAAAGAGAAATGATAAAAAGAATGATCCCTTATGTTCGAGTGTAGGTTTATGATGATCATCAACAACAACAACAACAAACTCAGTAGTAGGGGTGTTCATGGTTCGGTTTGGGTCGATTTTTTCCTAAAAAGAAACCAAACCAAGTAAGTCGATTTTTTCAAATATTGGAACCAAACCAAACCAATTAAGTCGGTTTTTTATGGATTCGATTTTTGTCGGGTTTTCAGTTTTTTCGATTATTTATCGGTTATTTTCTTAAATATAAGAATACACTACCAAACGCATAGTCCGGCGATTACATTTCAACTAACACTATCAAAAGTTTACCAAAAGTCCCAAAAGTTAACTTAAAAAGTGGACAAAGACAAATTGTTAAGTTTTGGTAAACTTAAAGGACTATAACTGTTAAATGCATATTTAAAGGACCATCATAAACCTATACTCAAACATAAGGTATTATTTTGTCATATTTCTCAGAAACTCAGGCTTTCTTTATAGACTCCGAATCTCTACTCTCTCTTCTCCGGCGACTCCAATCTTCTTTTAATCAGGTACTTGTATTCTTTCTTCTCATTTGGGTTGGGAAAATGTAGAAGCAGCTTATGTTAACTTAGTTCCTTTTCCTTTCTTTTTGGGTCTGTTTAACTGTCTCAATTAAATTTTAATTGATGATTCTTAGATTTAGCTCGCAATTGTCCATGAAAAATGCAATCTTTGTTGTTCTTGACTGAATTCCTGCTTCTAATTTATAACTTTAAAAAAATTAAATTTTTCTCCCATCTAATTTGGTTGATAATCTTACCCCTTTCCTTAATTTCTACTGAAGAAATGAATGTAGAAGTAAACCAACTATTCGGGTTCACAAATTGTTTGAATTAACTCCAAATAAATACCATAGTTAAGGCGACGTGCACATTTTTCAACCAGTAAAAGTTAACATATGAGAGTAAATTCCAAGACTTATAGGATCTTGGAACCTCAACTTTTCTGTTCTAGCAAAACATTACCATTTCTTATATTTTTGGTAATCGAGAAATCCCGAGGGTCATTGGTGCAAGGGTCGAAACTTGGTTGATGATGGGCCCCACACTCTACTCTTATCCACTTAAATGTCAAACTTGTGTCTGCAACAGGGTTCAAACCTGTGACTTGCACCTAAACCACACATCACATGCTACACTCCTACCACTAGAACAAAGTCCTAGGGGCACAAAACATTAGCTGTTCTGTTGCTCTCATAATTGCTAGGTTTGGGATCCCGTTATCTACCACCTGACCTATATCAGTGTAGAAAAGTACCAAACTGACCATAAATTTTGCCCACTGAAGTTGGATTAACATATTTAACACTCCTTAGTTGTCATTATTTTTTTTCTTTTATGCCTGCGGTGTCTGTGTCTGCTTGAGCGCACCTCGATTAATCACTGTCTAGCCTGTGCATCCTACAAGCTTAGGTGACGACTGAACTTGCCCATAAAAGTTAGAGCATGTGGGCTCATACTAAGTGTTGTAGATGTAATTCACACCTAGCATTTTCAGGTTGTTACTCCCTAGTTTCCATTATATTTACTACTCCCTATTTGATTTACTACAGGCTCGCAACGTATACAGAGGTTTCATTGGTCATATGTGCAGTCTATTTGGGAAATGGTTATATGAATGTACATGTTCTATCTCTAGGTTTTGTTTGTGGCATAAGATGAGATTTTGATGTTCCGGATTTTCAGTGTTATTGCAGATAAACCATGATACGCTCTTTGTCAAGTCGCGCATCAAAGAGAATACTCTCTTCTGTTATTCCTTGCTATGGAAATGCTTCTTCTTTCTCTATGGTCTTAAGACAACCATACAGAAGTTCAACTCTGCGACAGATATTTTATAAGTCACAACGAAATGCTATTCCTTGTGATTTCTTGAAATGGGGTTCGCTTGGTTCCATTAGGACATCAAAATTTGCTTCTGGCTTCAGCCCGTTGAAGCCAAAGCCCTTGGACTCTATTATTGACATGGAGAGGGCGAAAAACAAATCAGCTGAAGAGCTTGCTGACGTTTGGGATGATGTAATCTTTCAACCTTTCTTTTTTGTTATTTTGATAGTTTTCAAATGCATTGTTGTCTTTCTTGAGATAGTTTTCAGCCTTGAGTTCTGATTGTGGACTGTTGTAAGTTACATTAGTCATTCAATATGATGAACAATTCACAACTCGACCAAGCTTTTGTTATAGAAATGAGTAGGTTAGCCAGTTTCTCTTACTACACTAGAAATTTGAAGTCTCGAGGTTTATCTGATCATTATGATAAACTTGTAAAAGTGATTCAGGTAGCCAAAAATATATGTTGTCTGGTTTTCTAGTCTTACCTGTCCATGCTTGTTTTATGATTGCATTAAAATCTTCTTTAGATGACGGCTATTAATAGCATTTTATGCTGCAAATGGGATGAGGATTTGCAGGAGGGATTAGAGACCCAATTCTTTTGATCTTTGGTCTAAATGTACCCCGCCGACAGATTTTCTTGTGAAACTTAGTGTTTTTAAGCCAATCGATCCTATGATGTAATGCTTCAGAGATGCTTGGATTGTGGATTGCCTTCTCATGTTTCCCTTAGGAAGCTGCTCTTCCACCAGATTTCTGCCATTGAAGTAATTTTAGCTATGAACATCCATGTACCTTTGCATGTCTTTATTTTATTAAGTTGGATATACATTTTGATCATAGTCTGCAGTCTATGACACAACTTGCTGTTTGATTCAGTAACTTTTGCTTTCCTAACGTGTTAATGATTTCTGGAATGATCCTTTTCTTTCTCCCTTTTTTCCCTTTTGTTGCATGATTATGTCATCTCAGTATCACTTGGGAAGAGGTCATATTGCAGCATCAATGAAAGCTAAGTTATATAAGCTCTTCGAGCAAAGATCTTCAAGTTGGTAAATGTGCTTCTTCTTCTTATTCATTTGTTTTCTCGGACTCTAATAAGTTGCTTTGTTTAATGCCACTTCCTTCCTTATCTTTGACATTTTACTTCTGTTTTCTTGTGTAGCCGATATTTTGTGATTCCACTGTGGAGGGGAAGTGGTTATACAACCATGTTTGTGCAAGGTCAGACTCATCTTGCTCCTTTTATGATTTAACAATCTCTGTTGATATGCATTGTAAAACCTATTATCATGTTGTAGACACTATCCCTAAGAGTCTATCAAAAAACTATTCTAAGAGTTGCTCTTTCTCTACTTCTTATGCTATCACTGACAGGAGCTCAGCTTATTCTCAGAAAAGCGAAACGCCTTCCATCTTTTTAAGGTTCATTTTACAATGAACTTGTTATTTAGATATAATATTACGATTCGCAGTCAGATATATAGAGTTTCCTCAAATGGTCACTCAACTTAATGGAATTACCTAGTAGTAAGGTCATTTATCTTTTTTTGTCCCAATAAAGCCACTCAAACTCATACACATATCTTACAAAGTGACAATGGCTGGAACACCACTTTAAAATTGACTTGAAAAGGTTTTTAATATAAAACCACTTACCATCCATACCATAAATAATATTTAACAACAAAGCAGGGCCCCCACCTATTAAACAAATATGTGGAATCTTTACAATTTCAACCAAATAGAACACCAACTCATAAACTCAAATACAACATCAAAATATGTAAAGTTAATATAGTTTAAAGTCTACTGAATGTAACTTAAACAAATCTGTGGAATCTTCTTCTTTCTTTAGTCGATTTAATATACGTAGTAGATGCTGCACTACTTGTTTTATATTGGATCTACTTTGAGCAGTAACCATATGCAATGTGAATATCTGCTTATTGCCTGATTGTATAATACTTATTTGTATGTTTCTTGTAATAATTTTCAAGTAAAAAAGAAAATAATGGTTAATTAGACTAAGTTCTATGTAAAAGAAACCATCAAAGGCAAAGAGCAAGGCAATGCTGATGAACCTGAAAGGAGTTGAATTTCAAGGTTACCTTGGTCTAAACTGCTGCAGTATTTGATACTTTGCATTTCAATCTAGTGACTAGTGCTTAGAAATTAGCCTGTGACAATGAGTTCCTCATTTCTAGATCAATTTTTCCAGGCACAGTTTAGTACTGATGTCTGCAGGGGAACCAAAAGTGACGCGTTGACTCTTGTCTTATCATAAAATTCATCCTCAATTTAACCTTGAAACAAATTTTTGAATCATGATCATATCCACACGCAAATGGTACACCCAGCCTCAAACCGAGGAAAGTGGGACAAGAACAATTAGTGGTCCATTGGACTGCTAATCCTATGCCAGAAATATTCTGTACTTGAGGATAAATATTCGAGTAAAGATATAACAAGTAATAAACTTACTCCATGGAAGAAGCAATACTTATCTTTTGGGGGCAGGCTGACTCTAATGAATAGTGTCTTGGATGGGATACCCACATACACCATGTCCTTATTCAGTATGCCTAAAGCAGTAGAAAAGAAATTAGATTCTATAAGAAGGAACTTTTTGTGGGATGGAAGCTCAGACAAGAAGAAGACACATCTGGTTAAATAGCAAATGGTTATTGAAGATAAAAAGAGAGGTGGACTAGGAGTGAGGAATCTGAAATTGCACAATAAAAGCTTACTATTTAAATGGCTATGGAGATACAGTAGAGAGGGAGAGGAAATTTGGCAGAAAATAATAGATGCCATTTATGGTGCAAAGATTGGGTGGAAACAAATTCCTTCTCAACTGAGAAGCTGTGGCGGGATTCGGAAAACGATTGGTGGCTGGTGGGATGAATTTTTACAGCAGACTAGTTTGGAGGTGGGAAATGGTGGTAGGATTAAATTTTGGCTGGATATTTGGTGTGGTAATGAGAGCCTCAAAAGCAGATTTCCAGATCTATTTAACTGTGCGTTGAATAAAGAGGGTTATGTCGCAGGTTTTAAAGAAGAATCAGGATGGAATGTTATTTTCAGAAGAAATCTGAATGACTGGGAAGTGGATAGTTTCTGTGAACTGCTTCAACTTCTGAATTCATGTTCAATAGATCAACACAAAACAGATAGGCTAATTTGGATCGGAAGCAGGGATAATATATTCGCAGTGAATAATTGCTACAAAACGTTGCAACAACAAACTAGTCAGGGAATTCTAAACTGGCCTTGGAAGATGATTTGGAGAACTAAAGCACCTATGAAAGCAGCTTTTTTTTTTTGGTTGGCTAGCAGCTAGGGATGCCTGCCAAACTCAGCATAAGTTACAGAGGAGAGGGTTTTCTCTGTGCAGTAGATGTTATTTTTGCAACGCAGAGGAGGAAACAGTTGAGCATCTCTTCTTGCATTGCAAATTTCAAGACAATGCTGGGAATTTTTCTTGAACATAATGGGCATATCTTTGGTGCTACCTCAGAAGATTAGTAGCTTGCTGGAAATGTGGCAATCCCAGAGAGTAAAAAGGAGCTTAAAGCTAATATGAAAAACTATTCCCAACTGCATAATGTGGACACTATGGCTAGAGTGAAATAAAGCATGCTTTGAGGGAAAGAGACTGCAGATTGCCAGAATCAAAAACAAAACTTCCCCGCTTGAGTTTTATATCTTACTATTTTGATCTGTTTTCTGTTACTTGCCTGGTTTACCCACATATGGAATCCTTAGTCGTTTCTGAGGCTTCTTTTAAAGGTAAAATACCCTGTGCTTTTTGAAGACTGCAGTTAATGATATGTTTGTTATTTTCTCAGTACTTCTAGTATGGAGTTCCGTTCTCATTAGTACACTGATAGGAATCAAACTACATAAACAAGAATTACAGGGAAGCAAATAAAGATTTAGAAGAGACACAACTTTAAGGCATAAACCAGAATATTCAATAACAATCAAATACCTTAATTCAGCAAATTAAAGTGTACCAATCCTATAAGAAACCCTCAAGTTTAAGTGATCAACTTGAACTCCCGTTTGCAAGGTTTGTAGCAACAATTGGATACCATCCAAACATTCTCAAAGTTGTCTACCATCAAAGTATGCTAAACCCTACTATTCTAGGAAAGATAGTATATATACAACAACAACAACAACAACTACCCAGTATAGTCCCACGAGGTGGTGTCTAGGGAGGGTAATACGTACATAGGCCTTACCCCTACCCGAAAGGGCAGAGAGGCTGTTTCCAATCGACCCTCGGCTCAAGAAAAGGAAAAGGAAAACAAAAACAAAAAACAAAAAGCAAAAGAGCATTAGTGACTTCAGCAGAAATCACATAAATAATTATCTAAACATAAACCATAAATAAAATGGCATGCAAATATATCGACCAATAACTACCATAAGGGGGCACAATACAATACACAAATCATCTATGGAGAGCCAGCCCTACCAAACAACCCCCCCNGAGCCCTACCAAACCCCCCCCCAAGCGCCGGGACAGAAGTACGAAAAATTCTAGACGCCCCTATCCTGCAATCCTGATACCAGACCTCCAGACTTTCTATCCAGGGCCATGTCCTCGGAAATCCGCATTCTAGCCATGTCCTGCCTAATCACCTCTCCCCAATACCTCTTGGGCCTCCCTCTGCCTCGACTCGCGCCAACCACCGCCAGCCGCTCACAACTCCTCACCGGGGCATCGGGGCTTCTCCTCCGCACATGCCCGTACAACCTGAGCCTTGCTTCCCGCATCTTCTCATCTACTGGGGCCACCCCCACCTTCTCCCGAATAACTTCATTCCTAATCCTATCTAACCTGGTGAGCCCACACATCCACCCGAGCATCCTCATCTCCGCAACCTTCATTCTCTGGACATGGGAGTTCTTCACCGGCCATCACTCAGCCCCATACAACATGACAGGTCTAACCACAGCTCTATAAAACTTCCCTTTTGAGTTTCTGAGGCACTTTCTTGTCACACAAGACTCCTGATGCAAGCCTCCATTTCGACCACCCCGCCCCTATACGGTGAGTGACATCCCCGTCGATCCCTCCGTCCCCCTGAATCACCGACCCAAGATATCTGAAACTGTCCCTCTTGGCGATGACCTGAGATCCAAGCTTGACTTCTCTGCCTACTTCGCTCGGCTCGGTGCTAAACTTGCACTCCAGGTACTCTGTCTTAGCCCTGCTTAGTTTGAAACCCTTGGACTCGAGAGTCTGCCTCCAGACCTCCAACCTCTCGTTAACACCGACCCTCGCCTCGTCTATCAGGACTATGTCATCAGCAAATAGCATACACCATGGCACATCCCCTTGAATATGGCGTGTTATAGCATCCATCACCAAAGCAAATAAGAGAGGGCTAAGTGCAGATCCTTGATGAAGCCCCATTACCACCGGGAAATGGTCTGAGTCGCCACCCACCGTCCTAACCCTAGTCTTAGCTCCATCGTACATGTCCTTGATCACTCTGATGTAGGCTTCCGGCACGCTCTTCGCCTCCAGACACCTCCATAGCACCTCCCTTGGGACCTTGTCGTAGGCCTTCTCCAAGTCGATAAACACCATGGGTCCTTCTTCTTATCCCTGAAGTGTTCCACCAATCTCCTGACAAGGTGGATAGCTTCTGTAGTGGAGCGGCCCGGCATGAAACCGAACTGGTTCACGGATATAGACGTCATCTCCCTCACCCTCAACCACCCGCTCCCAGACTTCCATGGTATGGCTTAGTAATTTGATACCCTATAGTTGTTACAACACTGGATATCCCTTTGTTCTTATACACGGGCACCACTGTACTCCACCTCCACTCCTCCGACATCCTCTTAGTCCTGAAGATCACATTGAACAACCTGGACAGCCACTCTACTCCTGGCCTACCTATGCATATCCAGAACTCCACCGGGATTTCGTCTGGCCCGGTCGCTCGACCCCTACTCATCCTACGCAAAGCCCCCATGACCTCCTCCACCCTAATGCGCCTGCAGTACCCAAGGTCCCTTTGACGCTCTAAATTCCCCAACTCCCCTAGCTCTACGTCTCGATCCCCCTCCTCGTTAAGCAGGTCTCGAATGTACGCCTGCCACCTCTGCTTGACTTGAGACTCCCCCATCAGAACTCTACCATCCTCGTCCTTGATGCACCTAACTTGGTCTAGATCCCGCGCCTTCCTCTCCCTCACTTTAGCCAGCCTGAATAACTTCCTGTCCCCGCCTTTCTCCCCCTAATTCCTCGTACATGCGACCAAACGCCGCATTTTTTGCTTCCGAGACCGCCAGCTTCGCTTCCTTCCTCGCCACCTTGTAGTTCTCCCTGTTGACTCTCTTTTCTTCTTCGCTTGAGCTCCCTGCCAACTTAGCAAACGCCGCCTTCTTCGCCTCCACTTTTCCTTGGACTACATCGTTCCACCACCAGTCACCTTGATGTCTGCCTGAACTAATTATTACACCGAAATGATTTAATAGTCCCTAATTTGGCCTAAAAAGGAAATGGACCGAAATTGGAAAATCAGCCTGGTAGGCCTTCATTTCAATCCCGGTCTGGGACCCTGCAATTGCGTCTTCAGTGAATCGGCCTCCCATGCATCGCAGTCTGGGACTCCGCGATAGTGGACTTATCAGGTTGACCCTTCTCGTGAACGCATTCTGGGACCCCGTGATCGCGGACTTCTTCAGGATCACCCTTCTCGCGATTGCAGCCTGAAACCTCGTGATCACGCTTCCTTCATCTTGGGCCATCTTCGCGCAATAACGGCTGTCTGTGTTCTGCATAGAAACTGCAGCCTGCAACTTCAGTTTTTGGCCTCTTTGGTGCTTTCTCCCTTTGATACTTGAACCTCGTCATCTCCTATGAGTTGTATGAAGTTGTTCAACTTTGTAGGTTTCCACCAACACCCCTCCTCCATGGTTTATGTGAGAAAGCACGGGAGAAAATATATTATTGACTAATATTGACAATGATACAATGAGCCCTATATATGCAATACATGTACTACTCCTAATACATATGCGATTAGGGTTATTTACTACTATTTAGACAATGGAACTAACAGTTTCTATCCTCATGCAAGAGTTTGTAAGTCTTGTAATTTCTTGGCATATAATCTGTTACGCGGCGCCTTCCTGAGATTCCTTGGCAACTGATGTCAGTGCAGTTGCTGTCCGCCAACTGAGGTCCCCTCCGCACGCTAGACGAGATTGTTAGTGCCGTACGGGAAAATCAATGTCAAGAGCAATTGAAAGAACAGAAATGAGAATTGAGAATGAAAGAAAGCTTGATTGCATTAATGAAAGCTATTACAGAAAAGCAATGCGGTGTCGAGGGGGAGAGACACCAGTATAGAGAATTGCTTGCTTGCTAGAAAGTTTTGATTGCTTGATCCCCCATAATAATGCTTAAAAAAATAATACAAGACTAGACTTGAATATGCTAGAGAAACATAATGGAAGTACTTGAAATAAACTACTCTATATTTACAATGAAAATGACTTAGTTTTCTATAAGGCAGCAACAGGTCCGTTGTCAGCAACATTGTCTTTGGCATCATGGTCTGCGTGCGCGGCGTTGTTTGTGCGTGCGACGCTGTTGGAATCTGCCTGCGGTTTGGCGCTGGCGACGGATATCGGTGGGGCGACAGAGGCACCTGCGCGCTTGTCACTGGCGCGGCCAAGACCACGGGGCCGTCCGTGGCGCTAGGCATTGGGAGGCTTGCTAGGACGCCACGGGGCGCGCCTAAGGGGTCATGGGGCATGGCTGGAAAGCTGCCAATGACATTCTTCCCTACCTGAGTTGGCGACGTCCTCGACGCCTTACTTGCAAAATAATCTTCAATGAGGCTCTTGTAGGCTTTGAGGTTTGTTCCCCTCTCCCAAGTATTCTCCTCTGCATCACAGCCCTGCCATTTCACCAAGAACTCTTGGTGATCTTTCCTTGAGGCATGAATCACTCTGTCATCAAGGATAGCTTCAACACACCTTTTCCCGGTTAAATTGGGACCTCGAATACTGGGTATTGTGAGCTGGCTCCTTGAAGGATCCTCCGTGTCTTCCCGAAAAGGTTTCAGGAGACTGACATGGAAAACAGGATGAATTTTTCACCAAGCTGGTGTATCCACTCGATATGCAACTTTCCCAATGCGCCTTTCAATGGACAAGGGTACAATGTATATTTGCAATAGGCGAGGGTCATGGACCCCGCAAATAAGTACCGCTTTGGGATTTTGACCATCACCTTATCTCCTACCTGATATTCAACAAAGCGACGATTGTGATCAGCATGCCTCTTCATCCGCTTTTGAGCTTTGACAAGATAGCTCCGTGCTATTTCCAGATTCCGCTTCCATTCTTTTGAGAAGCTAGTAGCTCGAGGAGACTTAGCCATGTTTGGTGCATTCACAGTGTGTGGGAGTAGCGGTTGTTGTTCGGTAACAATTTCAAAAGCGCTTTTGTTCGTACTAGAGCTCTTTTGTGAATTGAAACACAGTTGAGCAGCATCCAGAAGCTTCACCCAATTCTTCTGCGATCCGGTTACAAAGTGGCGGAGATATTCCTCCAACATACCATTGAACCGCTCCGTCTGGCCATCAGAATGCGGATGAAAACTTGTGATGTGACTCAATTTTGACCTCAGGCACTTAAAGAGTTGGGTCCAAAAGTTGCTACTGAAGCGTGAGTCGCGATCACTAACAATGTCTTTGGGTAAGCCCCAATATTTGACGACATGAGAGAAGAAGAGTCGAGCTGTATCTTCTGCTGATATATATTGTGGGGCTGCAATAAATGTGACATACTTGTAAAACCGGTCCACCACAACCGAGATAGTTGTGAGATCTCCGACCTTGGGCAATCCGGTGATAAAATCCAGGGAAACGCTTTCCCAAGGTCTCTTTGGGACAGCTAGTGGTTCCAAGAGTCCCGCTTGTGTCAAGCGGTCCGACTTGTCCTTCTGGCATACTAGACAAGCTGAGCGACATCATCGGCCACTTGAGGCCAATAATAGGCACGACAAAGTAACGCCATGGTGCGTTCTTCACCGGGATGGCCGACCCACAGAGTATCATGACATTCCGCTAGAAGAGTCCTCCGCAGATCTCCTCCTTTTGGAACATAAAGTCGGTTTCCTTTGACTTTCAGAAAACCATCTTCCATGTAGAACTGGCGAGTCTTGCCCCGTCCTACCAAATCAACCAAATACTGAGCAGCAGGATCCTTGGTGAGTAGATCCTGTATCTGGTCCTTGATGGAGGTGGCTACTTCGCTCCCCCTTTAGGGTGGCGAGTTGGCACACCGATGCTAGATCAGCTCTCCGACTATAGTGCATCAGCAAAATGATTGGTCTTTCCCCTGCGGTACTCCAGGTTGAAGCGGAATTCAGCTAGGAGTTCCTGCCACCTGGTTTGTCGACCGTTCAGCTTCAGCAGGGTCATGAAATGGCTGACAGCTGTGTTGTCTGTCTTGACCCCGAACGGGTTCCCAGCAGATAGTGCCTTCAAAGGCGCAAGCAGTGGACGACATCCAATAATTCTTTCTCATGGGCGGCATAGCGCCGCTCTGCATCCTTCAGCTTCCGACTCTCGTACGCTACAAGGTGCCCTTCTTGTAGCAAGACTCCGCCGAGGGCATAGTCAGATACATCCGTTTGTACCTCGAACGACTTGGCCAAATCAAGGATGGCCAAGACGGGGCTACTAGACATAGCCGCTTTTAATGCGTTAAAGGCCTCCGCTCTCCTTGGTCCCCAATCCCAGGGTGTGACCTTCTTGAGGAGTTCTGTCAATGGTACTGCGATAAGGGAGTAGTTCTTCACAAACCGCCGGTAGAAGTTGCATAGGCCAAGGAACGCCCTCAAGGCGTGGACATCCTTAGGCGGCGGCCAATCTGTGATGGCCTGAATCTTCTGTTGGTCCATCTTGATGCGTCCTTCCTCGATGACATGTCCGAGGAAGTCAATTTGCTTCTGAGCAAAGGAGCATTTGGATAGCTTTGCATATAGTTCATGCTCCCGCAAACGAGCTAGGACCTTCCGCAAATGCACTAAGTGTTCTTCCAATGTTTGGCTATATACCCACAATGTCATCCAAGTAGACCACCACGAATTCGTCAATGTACTCTTGGAAGACTTGGTTCATCAGAGTGCAAAATGTAGCCGGGGCATTAGTCAAGCCGAACGGCATGACCAGGAAGTTGTACGACCCATATCTTGTTACACATGTCGTCTTGTGTTCATCACGCTCTGCGATCCGAACTTGCCAGTAACCTCTCTTGAGGTCTATCTTGGTGAACACCGTCGCACCACCTAGTCTATCGAACAAGTCTGCCATTAAGGAATAGGGTACTTGTTCTTCACGGTGATTTTGTTTAGAGCTCGATAATCCACAGAGAGTCGCAGGCTGCCATCATGTTTCTTTTGGAATAGAACAGGGGACCCGTATAGGGACTTGGAGGGTACAATGATCCCTGTATCTAGCATTTCCGTTAATTGTCTCCGAAGCTCAGTGAGTTCGGGTTGTGACATTCTGTAAGGCGCCCGGGCAGGTGGCTTCCCGCCCGGCACCAACTCAATTTCATGGTCCACAGTGCGCCTAGGCGGGAGCCGCTTTGGCATGTTTTGTGGCATGACATCTTCAAACTCCAGTAGTAGCTCCTTCACGGGTTCAGGAATGGGACCCGAGGAGCGTTCTATATCTTCAATGCAGAGGGTTGCCAGGAACGTAGGTTCATTCCTTTTGACCCCCTTCTTCAATTGCAAGGCCGAGATGTTCTCATCGGCCATCTTCATGGGCATGCACGGGATAATGCAGGGCTTGGCCTTGTTGGTTCCCATCATCAATAGCATGTCTGCAAAATGGTACAAGCATGGTGTTGGTTTGCCTTAAGAATTCCAACCCAACTATCAACTCGAAGTCATCTATGATCACCACTCGCAGGTTGAATTTTCCTTCGTAAGGGCCAAACTTCACCGGTACCTCTTTGGCTATTCCACCCACTGGCTGGGGAGGTGAGTTGATAGCCTTGACACTATCTCTACCTTTCCCTACAACTAGACCCAGGCGCTCCACCTAAGTCGAGGCTAAGTAGTTGTGGGTAGCACCCATGTCTATCATAGCCCAAATGGGCTTGCCATTCACCTTCATCTCAACGAACATTAAAGTCCTCTTTTGTTTAAGAGGAGTCTCCTCATTCGCCTTCTTTTTCCCTTTCTTGGTGACTGGACATGGGTCCTTCTTCTTACGGATACCAGCACTGGTCTCCGCTGATGCCTCAGAAATGGAACCAACAATTGCATTGAAGACACCTACTGGTTCAGTCTGGTCCGCATCGTCTGAGTCGTCATCTGTCCTAACATCAATAGCCTGATGGGCGTTCATCTGTGCATGTGGACACTCATTGTTCCAATGTGGTCCGCCGCAATGACGGCACCCTGAAGGAGGCTTTCTCCCCCGGTCATTGTTGTTTGATGCAGCACTATTGCTGCCTGAGGAAGGAACCTTAGATTTGGTTGAGCTCTGATCTCCCCCGCTTCTGCTAGGACCACCATTGCTAGGTTGGCCCCCTTTGAATCCCGCTCGGGCAGGCGGCTGAGGCCTGTCCTTCCGAGCTTCTATTTGATAGTCCCCAAGGCATTCAGTTGCTTGGATCACCTTGGGAAGGGTATCTACCCTTTGTCTTTGGAGCTCCACACGGGCATAAGGTTTCAACCCTTCCAGGAAGGTGAAGAGCTTGTTTTTGTCCCCCATGTTGCGTATGCTTAGCATGAGCGCGGAGAATTCTCGCACGTAGTCTCGCACTGATTTGGTCTGGCGGAGCTCCCGTAGCTTTCTCCTTGCCTTCAGTTCTGCCTATGTCTCGAGAGCATCTTCACCGGCCCTGATGGCTTTGTACTTCACCCGCCACCAAAGTTTAGCATCACCCTGAAGATACATGGCAGCAGTTGCTACCTTCTTAGCTTCCTCCAGGCCCGTAATAGCATCGAAATACTGTTCGACGTCAAAGATGAAGTTCTCCACTTCCTTGGCATTCCTAGCTCCACTGTGTGGCTTTGGCTCAGGAATTTTCAGTTTCTGTGTCGCGGAAGCGGGGTTCACAGCGCCCTCGATTTGGTTTCCACCTCCTCGAAGTAGGCCCTGTAAAGCAGCGGTGACAACATTGAGCTGGTCTGTCAATTTGTCGATAGTTTGTTGCATGGCAGTCACCCTGTCTGCCTTTTGTGCCCTGTAGGCTAAATCCTCGGTGCGCTCCTGTTGAGCCCCTCGAATTTCCCAAAAATTTCGGCTGCCTCTGTGGTTGCCGTCTGCCGGTCTCCCTCGGAGTCGCGACTGATGTTTTCTATGTCAACTTCGGCCTGGAGCACCCTGCGGTCCAGGTCGTCCAACCTTTGCACTAGGTTGGTTCTTAGTTCAGGCACCGTATCCATGATAGGCCGTAATACCTCAACCGCCCCTTCGAGGGCCGCAATGCGGTCCCCATGATTCACCATGGTTAGAAATGGTGGTAATATCAATACGTTCCCTCGTCCAATGTCGAGCATAGGCTCTGATACCAACTGTTACGTGGCGCCTTCCTGAGATTCCTTGGAAGGGCGACGTAAGGCTAAGCAACTGATGTCAGTGCAGTCGGTGTTCGCCAACTGAGGTCCCCTTCGTACGCTAGACGAGATTGTCAGTGCCGTACGGGAAAACCAATGTCAAGAGCAATTGAGAGAACAGAAATGAGAATTGAGAATGAAAGAAAGCTTGATTGCATTAATGAAAGCTATTACAGAAAAGCAATGCGGTGTCGAGGGGGAGAGACACCAGTACAGAGAATTGCTTGCTTGCTAGAAAGTTTTGATTGCTTGATCCCCCCTAATAATGCTTAAAAAAAAATAATTCAAAACTACAAGACTAGACTTGAATACGCTAGAGAAACATAATGGAAGTACTTGAAATAAAACTACTCTATATTTACAATGAAAATGACTTAGTTTTCTATAAGGCAACAACATGTCCGTTGTCAGCAGCATTGTCTTTGGCATCACGATCTGCACGCACGACGTTGTTTGAATCTGCCTGCGGCTTGGCGCTGGCGAGGGATATCGGTGGGCCGACAGAGGCACCTGTGCGCTTGTCACTTGGCGCGGCCAAGACCAAGGGGCTGTCCGTGGCGCTAGGCATTGGGAGGCTTGCTAGGACGCCACGGGGCGCGCCCAAGGGGTCATGGGGCATGGCTGGAAAGCCACCCATGACAGATCTTGTGAAGGGTCTTGAGACTTGTAAACCTTGGCTGCCATCATGCACACCATCCAATTTTGGGTCCAAGATATGTGGCAAATTTCTACTAAATATAAGTTACCTATAAAAGTTTCAAGTAATCAAAAGTAAACAATATCGTTTCTCACATAAATATACTTTAGAAAGGAAAAAGAAAAAAGATGTAGTATCGTAGTGCTTGGGCTGCACCTAGTTTCTAACCTTTCTACCAGCTGAACATAAATGGTTCTGGTTGTACATGTAGTTAGCCAGCCATTCCTTTGGGCATCTGTACTGTGAATATGATATCTGATCCTTCTTCAATTTTAAGCTGCACTTGTAGATCAACCCCTCCCACCTCCCCTCCCCATCCCAAAACTGAAGCAAAAATTAGTTGCGAGGAAAAGATGAATTTCACAGAATATCTGTTCTCTCCCTATGTTGTTCGGACTCTCCAAAAATATCGATGGGTGCGTGTCGGATCCTCCAAAAGTAATGTATTTTTGGAGGATCCGACACGGGTACAACAGCTGTTTTGGAGAGTCTGAGCAACATAGTTCTCTCCAACTGAACCTGTACTTTTCTGGTTAGTCTGCATAAATCAAAATATTGTTTATGCTTAACATTTGTTGGCCAATGTCCTGTGTGACATCAGCTTTAGCGCTGTGTATTAAATGCAACATCAAGAAAGTTGGGGTTATAGGTTGCTTTAATTACATGAAATGCCCTATATCACTTGCAGTCATTCATTACCATTTATTGAATCTTCATGCAGTGCAGGCGCCACACATGCTTATCACAGGCCTTGAAGATTACAAGGCAAGAGGAACTCAAGCTTCTCCATACTTCACAGTTTCTTACTACACCGAATTTGCTGAAAGCAAGGATCTGGTTCTTGTTCGAGGGGACATTGTCTTTACTAGCAAGCTCGCCGACTTGGAGGCAAAATGGCTTTTGGACACTGCACAATCTTTTTACTTGAATGATGTCAGGTACAAACTAGTGGAGCGTTTCAATAGAGAAACGAGGGAATTCGAGTTCAAAGATGTTTTACAAACTTTGGAGATGCCTATATTGTGATTGAAACATCTGAAATCGATCTTCTCGCATAAGAGAAATCCAAATATATGGAGTTTGGTCAAAATGGATCATTCAGAAATCAGCATCAAGAGAATTGTTGTTCTCCTGCCATTCTGACAGGCAATTGTGTCTGCCAAGCATAATGAATGTATTGCATTAGCAAACAATCTTTTCTAGCTTTGATTATTCATTGAGGCAAAAGTCAAGTATCTTCATGGTGTTGTTTTTCTTTCTTTCTTTTCAATAATAGCAATTACTCTTTTAGGGAAAAAAAGAAGAGAAAAGGGCTGATGGTAGCTGTGTTGTATTTCTCAAAGAAAGCTTCCTAATTTCATAGATCTGCAATAATGTGATTTTAGGTCTGTCTTTCAACTTCTTATAACACCTTGAATTACCATGGTTTCTCACCTGTAAACTTGTGCATTTGGAGATATACATAAACAATGCCAAACAGTCTCAGGTGAAGTTTTCTCTTCTTCTTTTTCCCCCCTATGTGTGATGTTGTACTTTCTGTTTGATGCGATTATTTCTAATCTTATATGATTACACGTCTATTTCTAATGTAGGAGATGCATGTTTTGTGATGAAATTACTTAAATTGATTATATCATAAGAGCAATCGGAAGAGACGGAATTTTGATGAGGAAGGATCATACAGCAATCAGCAACAATGGAATTGGCAGTTCTTTTCGTCATTCCAAGGGAAAACCTGTGTTTATCTAGTAGAATATTTGAACGGGATGTTATTAACAATCTTTTCTTGTTCTGATTCCCTTTTTTTTTTTTAAAACAAAAATCCGTGTTACATTCTAATAAGGTTGATGGTAGCTTGAAGATTGTGTCTAGAGAGATTTTGTTGAGCTACTATAAAGAGAGCTGTGATGTAATGGTAAAAGTTGTTGTTTCCGTAAAACGGTATAGTTAAATCTATACGTGATTTATAGACAAGTGAATTAGTCTGATCCTAAAATAATAGATGAATTAGACAAAAATGTAATATTTAGCCTTGAGATGGAGATAAAGTAGCAGATATAGTAATTTCGGGAGCAGGGCTTCCAGGGACAACAACAATATCAGGTAAAAATTGCACGGGGCGCCCTATTTGGGTGCCCCTTTTTAACCTGTAGCCTTTCTGTTTGCACCCGTACCCGTTTTTTTGTTAAAAGCCATTTGAAAAGACCATTTTGCCCTTCCATATTAAAAAGACTACTTTCTCTCCAAGTATTCGCTAGTCCTCTACTTTCTTTGTCTCTCTCTCCCGTTATTCGCATTTTTTGAAGTTCTTCTCTGAAATCAAACGGTTTTTGTCGTTGTTTTTGATTTTTCAACTGCTAGTCGTCGGTGTTCCCACATTACGATTTAATCACAGGTACATTGAATTAACTTTCTGGGTTTTATTTTACGATTTAATTTCTGATTTTGGTTTTGATAGTCATGTATTTATGATAAAATATTTTCTTAGGGTTTAGTTTGATAAGTGCATTAGTTTTACTTTTACGATTGTGTTTTTTTTTAGGTTTTTTGAACGAGTGTTTATGTTGTTAATGAAAATTCTATAATTTCTTCTGTGATTAGACGTTCAAATTTTTAAAATTTTTGAGAGTTAAACAGATGATACTATAGTTTAATGATATCTTAGATATGAGCTGAAGTTTTTTTTTCATGTTTTGGCATTATTTTTGGATTTGAATTTGTGTTTTGTTTTTTGTAAAAATTACAGCGTGTTTTGTGCTTGTAATTGGTGAAGTTCAGCTTTAGGAGCTGAAGTTTTTGTGCTTGTAACTGGTGAAGTTCTGCTTTAGGAGCTGAAATTTTTGTGTTTGTAGTTGGTGAAGTCCAGCTTTAGGAGCTGAAGTTTTTGTGTTTGTTACTGGTGAAGTCCATCTCTAGAGCTGAAGTTTTTGTTTTATACCCGTCGAACTTCAGCTCTATAGCTGAAGTTTTTGTTTTATACCTGTCGAACTTCAGCTCTATAGTTTTTATTTTATACCTGTAGAACTTCAGCTCTATAGCTGAAGTTTTTGTTTTATACCTGTCGAACTTCGGCTCTATAGCTGAAGTTTTTATTTTATACCTGTCGAACTTCAACCTTCCTAGGTATTGAAGTTTTAACTGATCTTTTTGATAATGTCTTGATGTTATTTTTTGTATCTTTTACTTTTTTTGAACAAATGGCTCCTAAAGCACCTAAAGATCCTAATGCACCTAAAAAAGGCAAAGCCCCTAAAGCACCTAGACTACCTGTAATACCCCAAGGTCCTTATATCCTCTCTGCTCCACCTACAAAACCAGGACAAAGATATTATGAGTTTGGAGATTGGCTTAACTCTAAGTGTTACTGGAAGGGGAACCATGATTTGAAGAAATTAATTGCAACTTTCTTGACTCCTACTCAACAGGATAAGC
Source organism: Nicotiana attenuata (assembly GCF_001879085.1). Classification (NCBI taxonomy): domain Eukaryota; kingdom Viridiplantae; phylum Streptophyta; class Magnoliopsida; order Solanales; family Solanaceae; genus Nicotiana; species Nicotiana attenuata. Next base: position 281,453 of record NW_017671228.1, read on the forward strand.
TTAATAATGGTACATTTAGATACATTATGGCTATGGAGAATTTTAAATGCATCATGAAGTTGGTGCATTGTCTGTGTCTTTCTCGAATATTCACGAATGATCGAGACTCCATTAGTTTCAAGATTTTTGGGCATGATGCTTCCTTCACCCTTAAAGACTTTCACATTATGTGTGGTTTGCGGATCACAACACACAATGTTGAAAGACCAATTAATCGAGAGAGCAATCTTCTGAAGCGGTATTTTGGTAAGTCCAAGGGTGTGACTTTGAAGGATATTCGAAGTTTTATGACTCGCAATGAAATTCCAAAGAATGTTGTGAATCATGTACACGTATGCGAGAGTGATGATGATGCTGTTAAGCTTATGGAAATTATTGTTGTAGAGTCTATTCTGTTTGGGAAAAATACTGAGTTATGTGTGGCGGAGGAGTATGCATCTATTGTTGAAGATGATAAGGTTTGCGCTGAATATCCTTGGGGTAATGTGGCTTATGAGAAGCTCATTTATGCCCTGAAACATGCATTGTACAAGCAGAACAAATTCCATACAACTGAGTATAAACTTGGTGGATTTCCATATCCGTTATGTGCTTGGTTCTATGAGCGCTTCCCAGATGTTCGGGAGAAGTATATAAGAGAGGATGAGAATCTTGATAACTCTCAGGTCCCCAGGATGTTACGTTATGTATGCGTGGAGAGCCTAAATTTCCCGAATATTATTATATGTTCAAAACTCATGAAGTAAGTTACTTTTATTTTTTTTGTCTTTGTGTTAATATGCTGATGTATTAGTTTTTTTCTCCTCATAATATACTTTTTTATATTAAACAGAGATATCGCGACTTTAGGGTAATGGATATAATTCCTACAGAAGAGGAATTGAATTCAATGCCTTTAATTGGAAAATTATCGTGCAGCCGGATTCGTTCAAATGTAGTTAATGCAGTTCCTTCAACTGGTGAATCACCACGTACTCTGAATCGAATCGAACTCCTGTCATTGGTAAATCACCACCTACTCCGAGTCGATCAAAAGAACCGAATCAAACTCATGTCATTGGTGAATCACCATGTAGTCGGAATCAACCAAAAGAACCGAATCCAACTCCTTTTATTGGCAAAGCATCTCGTACCAAGAGTCGTTCTACCTCATCTACATCTGACTTTGATGACAATAAATTACTTGAGACAATATGCTCTGTAAGTTTTGATCTGAAGTTTTTTGGGTTTGTTTTTGTAAAAGTACAACCTGTTTTTTGAGGTGAAGTTTTCTTCTATATCTGAATTTTGTTGTGTATCTATTCTAGAGATTAACGACGGAGGTTCAAAGGCATGCAGAAAAAGAAAGAAGCACGATCGTGAACGGAGTTTTTGATAAGTTTAAAAAGGAGGAGCGAACTGCTATTGTGGATACGGTTTTTGTAAAAGTGAAGGTAAGCTAATTTATAGAGAAGTCTTTTTATTTGTGCTGATGTTATTCAGATTAATCATTGTTAGTAATTTTTTTCTAAGAATATTTCGATGAGAAGTTTGAAGTGTTGTTTACGATTGTCAACAAATCAAATGGAATGGGCGATGGCAATTTTGATTTGAGTAAGCATCGAGAATATGACAGGATGAACGACTGTTACGAACATCCATCGGCTTTTGAAGGCGATCAACATGTTCAAGAAGAATTTGAGGAGCGACGTTCCACTGCTGATAGATTGAGCAGAGATGTAAATGATGAAGCACATTTATCAACTGAGAATATTGGAAGCAAGCAAGGTGCAGATAATCAAGTTGTTGAGACTGAAGAACATACTGCTCATGATGCATTGTGTAAAGTCGCAGATGATAATGCTACACATAATGAAGCGGCTGTTGAAGGCGTTGAACATGTTCAACAACATGGTGGAGAGGAACAATCCAGTGTTTGTAGACAGAGTAAAGGTGGAAAGAAAGGTGCAGATGATCAAGTTGTTGGCACTGAAAAACATGCACCGAGTTGTGCTTTGGAAAGTGATATTGGAAAAGGCAATGGAGATCAAGCACCTGTTCATGAATGTTTTGGGAAAGACGATTGATATACAGGAGCATTAGCTATTTGCAAAGAACTTGTAGGTGGTGATACACATGAAATTGTTACTACAGGTACAAAGTGTGAAGTTTATAATATTTCAATTATACCTTAGATAGGAGCTGGAGTTTTGTTTCATGTGTTTGTGTTTTTTGTAAAAACTACAGCATATTTTTTGGTGAATGTTTTGTAAAAACATCAGCTATAGAGCTGGATTTTTTTTTTATAACTATCAAACTTCAGCTCCAGAGCTGATTTTTTTTTATAACTGTCGAACTTCAGCTCTACAGCTGAAGTTTTTTTTATAACTGTCGAACTTCAGCTCTAGAGTTGAAGTTGTTTTTTGTAACTGTCGAAGTTTTTGTTTGTGACTCGCTAACTTCAGCCTTCTTAGAGTTGAAGTTTTAACTATTTTTTTATAATATCCTGTAGTGAAATTTTCACTATAGGTATAAATTATTTCTATGTTTTATATATAGAAAAACTAGTTGATCTATTCCCCCTCTTTTATGAATATGCAGTGGAAGTTGAAACTAGTTGTAGTTCAACTCAAAAACTCTCTAATGATGCTCAATTGAATGAAGGTAGAGTTGAGAAAAACCTTCCAGAAAATACTGCAATGGTCATCGCTGTTGACATGTGATTTTTGACCCTCCCCGAAATTTTACCCATTTTTAGCGTTTAAATATTTAGTTTAGGTCTAATATAGCTATTTCAACTATTTTTGACTTCTTTACTTTATTTTATTACCAGAAATGAAAATTACAAAAAATATTTTTTGTTTATGTATTTGTCATAAATTTGAAAAAAAATGCAAAAACTAGTACCCTATTTTTATCTTTATATAATTTCAAAAATACAAAAAATAGTTTCATGTTTAGTTTAATTAATTAGGATTAGTTTTGACATGATCTAGTATTTTCTATCTTATTTTAATAGGCATTGTGTAGTCTAGGGACCCTTCTAGACTCTTCTTTAGGACAAAAAATAAATAAAAAGACCCTAAGGACTTAACACAAAAGGACCTAGGGACTAATTGGCAAAATACACAAAATATAACCCTAATCCCTACCCCTATATAATAGTACCTACACTCTAAAATATACAAGGAGGAGAACAAAAAATAACGCCCATACTCTGAAAAGCTGGCCGAATTTTAGAAAAACAAAGGACAAAAATAAGGCCTGGGAGACGAAGGAGCACCGTTCTTCAACCAAGCCACAGACCCCCATGAACAAAAGCTTCTTCATCTTCCTCACCTAGAAGCACACAGCAGCAACCATAGGACTCCCCATCAGCTGTGAATACACGAAACATAGGACCCTAGAGAGCTAACACCAAAAACAGGAAGAGCATTAGCCTCCACCATTTTGAACGGACTTTGACATTCTCCAGCACAAAATCAACGACTCCACCAGCGAGATCACCCATCACCGCTGCTTCTTCTTCTCCAATCGAAATTCTGGCTCTGTTCGAAGTTCCGTTCTCGTTGGCATCTCTAGTCGCTGCAATTTTTAGGCCAAATTCTGGTTCTGTTTCTTTCCGGATCCTTGTTGCTGAGTCTGTCAAACTCTATTAGTCTATTTTGATATGAAAGGTTCGTTCCATCTCACTTTTTGTCAACTGCTATCATATTTGGTGTTGGAATGATATATTTAGCCAAATTCCTTGTTTGTGATATGCTGTTCACAATTAAAATTGCTCGTAGTTGGTTGGAGCTAACTCACTGCTTGACGTAATTAGGATGAAATGCTAGTTTGTTTACATTCTTATTTTAATTTTATGTTGGCCTGGTTTGGAAATCGGAAATGGAAGATACGGGAAGCTAATTTGAACAAAATGATCCAAATGTTAGCCGAAAGGGTGGTTCGTTGATTTGTTTATCTTGATTTGGTTTGTGATTTTGTACATTAATATAAAGGAAATATTTGGGTCATAAGGTTTGTAGTAGGAATCAATTTATTCTGGACCGTTTGAGAAGTCAAGTAATTATTTAGGCTACGCGGTATTTGACCCAGTGGTTAAAGAAGGTCCAGAATGCCTTCCTTTAAAAATGAATTCGGCATTAAGAGCTTGGACGTGAATTGATCAAAATGATTGCATTTCGAGTTTTCTTTGTTTGATCTAGTATTATTGACCTCTTCCCTGATTAATTGAACCATTTGAAAAACCTACAGGATATATATTTGACTAAGAGCCAATTTCATAGACATTTGGTCGAATTTTACTTCTTTGAATATTGGTCAAGCGCATGGCCGTCATTTAATTAGTATTTTATCCTTAGAAATCGAGGCGTGCCATTTAGCGAATCTTCATGGCCCTCGCAAAGTTGCAAACGCATAGTTGCTTTAGGCGCGTTATTTTAATAATTTACCTTCCTAAACTCGGGTGCACATTTATGTGACCCAAATCCAAATCCCAACGAAGTCGAAATGTGTCAAAAACCGCGGGTGCATTTATGTGACGTGGTTCGAGACGCGTTTTCACGACGTCGCAATTCTCCTTAAAAAATAATAAAGCGGTTTTAAATTTAAAAGGCACATACGTTAAAACATGTATTAAAATCATATTTTGGCCAAATATAATAATTTAAGCGACCGTGCTAGAACCACGGGATCCGGGGGTGCCTAACACCTTCCCTCAGGTCAACAGAATTCCTTATTCAGAATTTCTGGTTCGCAGACTCCAACTGGGAAGTCGAAATTTTTCTCGATTTGCGATTCAAATTAAATCGGTGACTTGGAACACCAAAAGCCAATGCTATCCCAAGTGGCGAGTCTAAAAATAAATAAATAATCCCATTTCGAATAATGTCACTTTAAATGGAAAAACTCCATTATACATTTATCCTTTGGGGTAGGTGTGTAAAAAAGGAGGTGTGACAAATAGCTACACTGAAATTAAGGCAATTAAGACATCACAGAAGAAAACACGTAATAAGAATGTCAAGGAAATGATGCAAACAAAAACAAGTGATGTAAATGAAAGGTATCAACAAGAATTACTACCAAGGTACCGCCTTGTAGTCTCATTTCACAAATCAAATCACAGTCTTTCTTTATACCACCGGGGGAGCCTTGCTTTTAGTTTTGAAAATTATTTTTTCGAAATAGCTACCCAAGTTTTATCCCACCTTATCACACTGCGTGGCTTCAAGTATTTCCCCTAGCAACATGTGTATCTAGCCACCTTATCTTACCACATGCGTATCAACCCTAATCCTTATACCACCGCATGCGTATCATTATCACAACATATCACAAATCGCACCTCAAGTGTCCAAAACTACAACTTGCCAAAGAAGTCAATAACAATAATGTTTTTACAATAAATAGCACGTGGCTCAACCACAATATGTACATGAGTCTCAACAATAGCCACTGAAGTGAATATCTCAACAAGAATGGTATTTCAATAATATACAACTTTGCCTCAATGTGAATCACGGCCTTTATAACTTCAACACCATAATTCAACAATAAGATATTCCAGAAATAACAACTTCAAGTAAGGTAACTCAACAATTAAATAATTAACAAAGAAATGAAGGAACAATAACTTCAACTAAGCATGTAAAGGCAAATAACAAGATATGAGAAAAGTATTTATAGTGTCAATTAAATCATGTAAGGATAGATTAACGATGATGAAGATAACATGTTATGACAATTTAATTAAAGTCATGAAAAGAATCTACATAACTTTAACCGGTCAGTTACCACAGTTAGCCCGTATACCCACTCGTCATCTAGCGTACACAACCTTCACGTGCCATAATTAATACAAAACAACACCAATCCTAAGGGGTAATTCCCCCACACAAAGTTAGGCAAGACACTAACCTCAAAATACGCTAACTCAATCCACTAGTAAGCCTTTTACCGCGATTATCCAACTCTGAGCGGCGAATCTAGACAAATNCTTCCTAAATGCGGGTGCACATTTATGTGACCCAAATCCAAGTCTCAACAAAGTCGAGATGTGTTAACAATCACGGGTGCACTGGTGCGACGTGGTTCGAGGCGCATTTCTACGACGTTGTAATTCTTATTAAAAATAGAAATAAAATCGGTTTACTAATAAAAGCACATGGGCTAGAACATGTTTCGAAATCAGATAAAATCAAATACAACAGTTGAGCGACCGTGCTAGAACCACGGAACCCGGGAATGCCTAACACCTTCTCCCGGGTTAACAGAATTCCTTACTCGGATTTCTGGTTCGCGGACTGTTAACAGAGTCATAATTTCCTCGGGTCGGGATTCAACCGGTGACTTGGGACACCATTAATCTCCCAAGTGGCGACTCTGAAATCTTAATAATAAATCCCGTTCCGATTGTCACTTCAAGTTGGAAATAACTCCCTTTATCATACCCTTCTCCGCGGGTGTAGTGAAAAAAGGAGGTGTGACAGCTCTGGCGACTCTGCTGGGGAACGAACCCAGAATCTCTGGTTCAGGGTTCAGAATTCGAGCTTAGATATATTGTTGTATTTGGCTTTATCTGATTTTCCTACATGTTTCATGCTTAATGTGCTAAATGTTTACCGCTTTGATATTATCTGAATTGTATATAAACTGTGCCGAAACCCTTCTCTTCTCACCTCCGGGGATGTGCTTACTGGTTGAGACTCCCTATTCTGTTAGTGTCAATACCCTGAAATAGGAAAGAGGCCGGACAAGTTACTAAGCCGGATGGCCTTTTGGTTCCCGGTACGTAGCCCCCTCCTCGACTCGAGTTGTCCGCTCGGGTACACAGTCTAGAACACATACCCAGGTTTTGAACCTAGAAGAACTTGACTTCATGCCGGATCCCTAGTAGGAACGCTTATCTGCATCACGTGCATTTTGACTTAAGGGACTCAACACAGGGGTTGGGTCCGTCTAGGACAGGTGTACCCTGGAATAATGGACCATCCTGATGCATCCTACTTGTGCATTTATCTGTTTTGGACTCACATGCTGACCGACTTTGAATGTTTGGAAAAAACAAAAGAGAGAGAAAAGAGAAAATAGCAGTGTGGAGAGTTAATTACCTATACTAAAAAAAAAAAAAAAAACCAATGGCCAAGTTGTGCCGAAATGCTGCCGGATTTTTTTTAGAAATTGAAAGAAAAGAAAAAAAAAGGTTTTCAAATTAGTTTGTTTATTTGCCATGGAAAAAGAAAATATAAAAAGAGTCTTGAATTTGACAACAAAAACCAAAAAAAAGAGTTTTATTTTCAAATTAGGAGTGTCTTTAGAAATAGTTCGATTTATTTGCCCGAACTACGCAGGTTTGATTCTCACCGGATGTGAGATACGTAGGCAACCCTCATCGGGTCCAACCACACCTTTTGCAAAAATAGCCAAAAAATGTCAATTTTATTTTTGTCATAAATAAATCAGGGGATGCCGTTTTGTCAAAATAGCCGAATGTCCCCAAACGGGCGCCGGAAGGCTGTTTGTGCAAAAACGGCCATCTTGAGTCATTTCCCAACGGTCAACGGGTACAGCCTTAAAGTCTTCTCTCCGAAGTGCTGGAAGGCCGTAACTGCAAAACCGGTTATTTGTTTAACTTAGAAATTTGAACAGAGATTGCGCTATTTTTCTCTTTTAGGTCAAAATAAGTGATTAAAATCACCTTAATAAATGTGCAGGATGAGCACGATTCAACATAAGGGGAGCTTGCATATAGGCCCGCGGCGAGACCGAACGATGTCCCGCGGGCACCAGGAGCTTTAATGTATTCATGGTTGTCTTTTGAGTCTGTGTTTCCTTTTCTCCAGAGTTTGTCTTTTGAGTCTGTAGTTCCTTTTCTACTAGAGTTGATCATTTGAGGCTGTGTTTCCTTTTCTACTGGAGTTTGTATTTCCTCTTTTGCGTTAAAAGTCAGTCAGTTGATTGAGTTTGTATTTTCGTTTAAATGGAATAGGGATGGTGGAGTCGGTAGTTCTTTTCTGCATTAGAGTCTGTTAGTTGTTTAATCTGTCAGTTTTGAATTTTTGTAATAGACGTATTTTCTATCAATAAAATTGAAAATCCCAAAAATATTTTGCTTCTGCAAGAACTACGCTCGGTCTGATTCACGCGGGGTCGTGATACGTAGGCAATCTCCATAGGATTCGACCATAACCAAAAGAAAAAGAAAAAAAAGAGAAGAAAAAAAAAAGAAGAAGAAAAAAAAAGAGAAAAAGAGAGGAAAAACCCACAAAAAGGCAAAAAGGGAAAGAAAAGAGCGGAAAAACAAAACTCAAGAAAGGAAGGAAATAGGAACGAGAGAAGACAAAGGCAAGAGTGAAAAACAAGAAGGAAAGAATAAGAAGAAAGAGTCTACAATCGGAAATAAGGAAAAGCCGGGATGACGCATGTGACCGATCAAAAGCTGTTACCAATGTGTTAGATGTCCTAACGCTAACGTGATGGTTTCATTTTGTTCCATTTCCAGAAAGGTGGTTGGTTTGTGGTTTGAAAGTGGTAACTCTTCTTTACAACACAAGGACAAAAGGCAATGGCAAACAACAAGAGAACTGAGTTGGTTAATACTGGTGCTCGACAACAGTTGTTGGAACAGGATAATGGGTTGGCTGAAGAGGTGCGGATGCTGAGACAACACATGACAGACATGTATCAAGCCTGGATGACTGGGAAGGCGCCACCTCCGCCACCACTAAATTTCTCGGACGCTACCCTTACCCAAACTCCCAACACAATACCAGATGATCCTCCATATTCTCCAGACACACCCGCTTATCACACTCGTCCCAACTACCCTAGTAGCTCTACCGCTCATCCCTCAGTTACTACTACCCAAAATTGCCCTCCTGTCATATCCCGAGATGAGCTCCATGATAGAAGTGAAAAGGTTACAGGAAGAGAAGGACGAGATGGGACGCCCAAAAAGCTGAAAAGCATAGAACTGTCCTTAAGGGACAAGCGAAGAGTGGGAGGCCAGGGTAGCATGACTTGCAAAGAACTGATTGTGCCACATGACACCCGCTTGCCCACAGGATTCAAAGTACCCAACTTCAACTTGTATGATGGGCGTGGAGACCCAGTAGCCCACCTGAGGGTCTATTGCAACGAAATGAGGATTGTTGGAGGAAACGATGACGTGATGATGGCATATTTCGGTAAAAGCCTAACTGGGGCAGCTTTGGACTGGCATAGTCGTCAAAATGTCGATGGGTGGCTTACATTGGGTGACATGGCTCGAGACTTTGTCCGATGCTTTCAATGCAAATCAAGTGTTACCCAAGATCGCACCTTGCTATCTAAGATGGAAAAGAGGCCGGAGGAAAGCTTCAATGAGTTTGGGCTCAGATGGAGGGAGCAAGTTGCTCGAGTCAGTCCCCCGATCAGCGAAGAAGAAATGGTTAAGCTTTTTCTATAGGCCCAGGGACCTGCCTATTACAGACATTTGATCCCGGCCTTGGGTAAGCCTTTCGATGATGTATTAAAAATGGGGGAGCTAGTGGAAGACGGAATCAAGTCAGGCAAAATCGTAAGTCGTTCGGAAGCTAGTCAAAACATACCAATAAGCTTGGTTGGAAGAAAGAGGAACAGAAAAGACGATCCGATAGGCTCTCCTGATCAACACTTCCGGCCTCGACATCGTCCCTGTGGTTATCCTTGTGCATTAGATGACCTTCCTCGATGCTACTTCTCCCCACAGAAATCCCAAAATTGCACCTCACACTCTCAGTACCCAGCTCCTCAGAATGCCCATCTACCCCCGCGAGCTTCCCAAAAACACCCCGGCTCAGGTTTCCGGCCCAATCCGGCATTTAAGAATGAGAGGTTACGAAAGAAGAAAGACTTCACTCCGTTGGGAGAATCATACGCCAGTCTGTTTCAGCGGTTAAGGACACTGGACATGTTGAAGCCGATTCAGGCAAAAGTGCCAAACCCTCCTCCAAAGAAGTTCTATCCTTCTCAACAGTGCGCATACTGCTCAGGTGCCTTGGGGCACAACATAGAGAAATGTTGGAACCTGAAGAATGCAATTCAAAAGCTTATTGATGCAGGAGACATCGTCGTGCAAAATCCAGATGCAACAAATACTGGCCAAAATCCATCTCCTTTGCACAATGAGATGCATATGGTGGGTATGATTGGTCATGAGAATGAGTCGGTAGAAGAAACCCAGAAGCAGTTTGCTCAGAACAACGTGATGAAGACTTGTGAAAATTCCAGCAATCTTGGTGTGAAATTCAGTGGCTAAGACGTCATGCTTGGTAATTGGAAAGACGCTCCATCTCTTGGAGTTTTGGGGGTTTATTTTGTTGTCATTTCTGTTGTCCGGATTATTTCAGGGTTGTAATCCGGATATTGTCTTGTTACTCAAACCCTTCTATCCTTTCACTTTGTCTTGTTTGTCTCGTCGTAGTAGCTTGTGTAGTGCTGTTTAGGTTTGTTCAAGGGTTGTAACTCTAGTCTAGTTTGCTTGTTTCGTTNTTTTTGTTTATGTATTTGTCATAAATTTGAAAAAAAAATGCAAAAACTAGTACCCTATTTTTATCTTTATATAATTTTAAAAATACAAAAAATAGTTTCATGTTTAGTTTAATTGATTAGGATTAGTTTTGACATGATGTAGTATTTTCTATCTTATTTTAATAGGCATTGTGTAGTCTAGGGACCCTTCTAGACTCTTCTTTAGGACAAAAAATAAATAAAAAGACCCTAAGGACTTAACACAAAAGGACCTAGGGACTAATTGGTAAAATACACAAAATATAACCCTAATCCCTACCCTATATAATAGTACCTACACTCTAAAATATAGAGGGAGGAGAACAAAAAATAACGCCCATACTCTGAAAAGCTGGCCGAATTTTAGAAAAACAAAGGACAAAAATAACGCCTGGGAGACGAAGGAGCACCGTTCTTCAACCAAGCCACAGACCCCCATGAACAAAAGCTTCTTCATCTTCCTCACGTAGAAGCACACAGCAGCAACCATAGGACTCCCCATCAGCTGTGAATACACGAAACATAGGACCCTAGAGAGCTAACACCAAAAACGGGAAGAGCATTAGCCTCCACCATTTTGAACGGACTTTGACATTCTCCAGCACAAAATCAACGACTCCACCAGCGAGATCACCCATCACCGCTGCTTCTTCTTCTCCAATCGAAATTCTGGCTCTGTTCGAAGTTCCGTTCTCGTTGGCATCTCTAGTCGCTGCAATTTTTAGGCCAAATTCTGGTTCTGTTTCTTTCCGGATCCTTGTTGCTGAGTCTGTCAAACTCTATTAGTCTATTTTGATATGAAAGGTTCGTTCCATCTCACTTTTTGTCAACTGCTATCATATTTGGTGTTGGAATGATATATTTAGCCAAATTCCTCGTTTGTGATATGCTGTTCACAATTAAAATTGCTCGTAGTTGGTTGGAGCTAACTCACTGCTTGACGTAATTAGGATGAAATGCTAGTTTGTTTACATTCTTATTTTAATTTTATGTTGGCCTGGTTTGGAAATCGGAAATGGAAGATACGGGAAGCTAATTTGAACAAAATGATCCAAATGTTAGCCGAAAGGGTGGTTCGTTGATTTGTTTATCTTGATTTGGTTTGTGATTTTGTACATTAATATAAAGGAAATATTTGGGCCATAAGGTTTGTAGTAGGAATCAATTTATTCTGGACCGTTTGAGAAGTCAAGTAATTATTTAGGCTACGCGGTATTTGGCCCAGTGGTTAAAGAAGGTCCAGAATGCCTTCCTTTAAAAATGAATTCGGCATTAAGAGCTTGGACGTGAATTGATCAAAATGATTGCATTTCGAGTTTTCTTTGTTTGATCTAGTATTATTGACCTCTTCCCTGATTAATTGAACCATTTGAAAAACCTACAGGATATATATTTGACTAAGAGCTAATTTCATAGACATTTGGTCGAATTTTACTTCTTTGAATATTGGTCAAGCGCATGGCCGTCATTTAATTAGTATTTTATCCTTAGAAATCGAGGCGTGCCATTTAGCGAATCTTCATGGCCCTCGCGAAGTTGCAAACGCGTAGTTATTTTAGGCGCGTTATTTTAATAATTTACCTTCCTAAATGCGGGTGCACATTTATGTGACCCAAATCCAAGTCTCAACAAAGTCGAGATGTGTTAACAATCACGGGTGCACTGGTGCGACGTGGTTCGAGGCGCATTTCTACGACGTTGTAATTCTTATTAAAAATAGAAATAAAATCGGTTTACTAATAAAAGCACATGGGCTAGAACATGTTTCGAAATCAGATAAAATCAAATACAACAGTTGAGCGACCGTGCTAGAACCACGGAACCCGGGAATGCCTAACACCTTCTCCCGGGTTAACAGAATTCCTTACTCGGATTTCTGGTTCGCGGACTGTTAACAGAGTCATAATTTCCTCGGGTCGGGATTCAACCGGTGACTTGGGACACCATTAATCTCCCAAGTGGCGACTCTGAAATCTTAATAATAAATCCCGTTCCGATTGTCACTTCAAGTTGGAAATAACTCCCTTTATCATACCCTTCTCTGCGGGTGTAGTGAAAAAAGGAGGTGTGACAATCATCGACGTTGGTTCAGAATTGAATGAAGCTGGAAATCTCATATCAACCAAGGCATGCAGCCTAGGGAAACCACAGCGGAAGACAAACGTCAAGGTATTGTGTAGATCATGAATTTATTATATTTGATCGAAGTATATTTTTTACAGTTTGAAATTTTACATACTTTATTTTCTTTTTTTAATGTTTTTGAATAATTTTTCAGAAAGACTCAAGGCAGCTCAAAAAGAATTTGGTGAGCTTAAAGAGCAATATGAAAAAGGAGAAATACATATATTCACACCTGTTGCCTCACAGACAGGTGTGAAGTGTGTTGGTATTATTTTATAAAATTTAGTCAGTATTATTTGTTTATTTATTTATTTATTTTTGCATGAAGATACATGATCTGTTGGAATGCAAACACCATCTGTGTCGCAACATTTAGACCAGGTAGTTATTTTCTGCAATTCGATTACAAGCTATTTTTTTGCCTAATGTGTGTTCTCTATCAGTTTTATTTATGTTTATATTTTTCTTGCTTTTGCAGATCTCATCTGATGCATCGGAACTTCTTCCGAAACCTAAGAGAAGGAGGATTTCTAGTTCTCCTATGCATGACACTAGTGATATGCCCAACTTCAATTTATGTTCATTTTCACTTGGTAGTACACAAAGGGGCTGATTCAGAAGGTAATTCTGCTGCTGTTGTTGTTCGTCAAGAGACACAAGAACGTTGTGAAAAGCAGGGAGTTGATCAAGCATCTGCCACTATGGCTGTAGTTTTTCCCCCTGCTGCTGAACAGCAGCAGTTAGTTGTGAAGGAACAGCAGGTAGAGCAAGCAAAAGGAAAACCAGATAAAAAAGAGAAAATGATTCGTATGGAGAGTATTTAGTTTAGATCTCCTTATGTTGTTCATATAAAAAAGCAAAGGGGTCAAGATTGGAAAGTAGGAAAGTGTCACGACTCCAGTTCGCCCTCCGTGAACATGTCGTGATGGCACCTAGTCCCTACGACTATGTAAGCCTAACAATGCGGAAATAACATAAATTGCGGAAACAAATAATTAAACTAAACAAACTAGAAGGGTAACTGTATATAAATGCCGCTCAGCATATACAACCCAATAATGCGGAAGTCTACAATGTCATCCCAAAACCCGGAAACTCACGGGAACACAAGCTAACGGGAAGTAATACACGACTCTAACTCCAGAATGTCTAAACCAAAAGTATGAAAGGAAAAGCTAACTGCTAAAGCTAGAATAAGATAGAGACTCCTGGTCTGGACGCGGCAGATGTACCTCGAAGTCTCTGCTAGATCTCTCCGCCTCGAGAGTGATACGCCTGGGATGAAGTACCTGGATCTGCACATGAAAACATGCGCAGAAGGGGCATGAGTACACCACAACGGTACTCAGTAAGTGCCAAGCTAACCTCGGTCGGGTAGTGACGAGGAAAGTCAGGGCCCTACTGAGATAAAATATAATAATAAGCCTTGCAACAGTATGGAGTAAACAGAAATAATGAATAAAACTATGAAGTAAGACAAGTTATACGAAGTAACAATAACACGCAGAGAATAAGGTAACACAGAGTAAAACAGCTCAATATCAGTACCAACAACAAGGATCTCCCAAGATACCGTCCTGTAGTCCATTTCATCAACTGTCCGAGGAGCTCCCGGGATACCGTCCTGTAGTCCATCATATGAGTATATCCGAAGGATCTCCCGGGATACCGTCCTGTAGTCCAACTATCAATGTGCGGGGGATCTACCGGGAATCTAACCCGTAGTCCCAAGGTAAAAATGCAGGGGGATCTACCCGGAATCTAACCCGTATTCCCAAAGTAAACAAACAAGGGGGAGCTACCGGAATCCCACATCCGTTGTCCCAATGTAAATGCGCAACCACAACCAGAAGATATTCAGAAATGAAGTAAAAAAATACAAGCAACTGGTAGTACTATCCTAACATGCTTCACGTAGTACAGTCAAGGCAACTTAATCAAATAGGCAATTTAAATCAACTAAACATGCTTTTCTAATCTAACACAGGTTATAATTGCAAGTAGAATAAAGCAAATACGAAAGAAACTCAGCCTCAATATCTTAAGTAAAACCGGGTTTTCAACAATTAGCTCAAGTACGCGCTCGTCACCTCACGTACAAGGCATTCAATTACCAAATATCATATCCTAAGGGGAAAGGCCCCCCACACAAGGTTAGACAAGGCACTTACCTCAAACCGGCTCCAAAATCAACTCGAAACCACACCTTTGCCACGAGTATCTGACTCCAAATGGCCCAAATCTATTCAATTCAATTACATATCATAAATAACATCTCAAGAAACTGATTCTACTATTAAATTTAAAGCTAAGACGCGAATTTAGGTAAAATGACCAAAATGCCCCCCAGGCCAACGTCTCGGAATTGGATAATTTTTACATTTTCTGAACCCTCGCACTCTCACGAGTCCAACTATACAAAAATCTCCCAAATTGGAGGTCAAACACCCACTCAAAACTCAATAATTCGGTCTAAGAAGTTTCTTTCAATTTTTACTAATTTTTGATCCCCAATCCGAATTTAAATGATAAAATTAACTATAGATTGATGGAATATAACTAGAAAGGGTTAAAGAAACGTTACTCACTGATCTCCTCTTCAAATCCCTCTCAAAATCGCCCTCTCCCGAGCTCCAATTTGATTTTTTCTAACTTTTGAAACTAAACCCTCGAATTTCATATTTCAGTCCAGTGATTTCCGCTTCTGCTGTCAAGAGACCGCGCCTACGGTCCCGCTTCTGCGGAACTTAAGTCGCTTCTGTGGTTTCATTAAAAATCCAAAATTCTGCACCAGCGGTCCTGATCTTGCAGATGCGGATCCACTTCTGCGGAAATCCCACCGTATCTGCGGAGCTTGATGAGCCTGGCCAACCCCGCTTCTGCGGTCCTCCATGCTGCATCTGCGGTACCGCATCTGCGGTTCGAAAGCCGCAGATGCCAAAATACCAGAAGCAGCAATGCTTCAGCTGCTGCAACACTTCTCTAATCTTCCCGTCAACCATCCGAAATCACCCCGAGGCCCCCGGGACCTCAACCCAAAGCACCAACATCACCTGATACCCATTCAAACTTGTACCAATCCTTAAAACACCTAAAATAACATCGGAAACTCGAATTAATCACTGATTTAAGCCTAAGAACTTCATTTTCTCTCAAAACACTCTTTCGATAAAAAACCTAACCAAACCACGTACGAATGACCTGAAATTCTACACACACATCCCAAATGACATGACGGAGCTACTGCAACTTCCGGAATTCCATTCCAACCCTCGGATCAAAATCTCACTATTGAACCGGAAACTTCAAAATTCAAACTTTCGGCATTTCAAGCCTAAATTAGCTACGAACCGCCAAAACACGTTCCGAACACCTCCCGACCCTGAAATCACCTAACGAAGCTAACGGAACCATCAGATTTCCGTTCCGAGGCCGTCCTCACCCTGTTATGACTATGGACCATTTTCCAACACTTAAGCTCTCATTTAGGGACTAAGTGTCCCAGAACTCTTCGAAACTCAAAACCGAATGTCCAGGCAAATCAAAATGGCAGAAATAAACTTGGGGAAAGCAGTTAATAGGGAATCGGGGCGTTAATTCTTAAGACGATCGGCCAAGTCGTCATAGAAAGAATACAAGAAAGTGTCCCTTCCATTATGTTAATCAAGATAGTGGATTGATGCAAATATTTGAAGAGTGGTTGAAGATGGATGCCAGTGAATATGATTCCAATCCATTCAGATTAGCTAGAGTTGATATTACAAAATCATTCTTTACCGAGCTTATGGATCCTGACTCTGATCTTTCGGATGAAGTAAGTTATTAAGTTTGTTTTTTGAACTGTATTTCCCAAAAGTTCAGCTTATTTTTTATAGTAAAGTTTTTGCACTGTAATTTGGAAAACTTAAGCTATATTCATAGTAAACTGCTGAAGTTTTTTAGCTTATTTGCTAAAATTTCAGCCTAACGCTTCAAACTGAATATGCTTAAGTTTTTGTCATGCTGTTTGTAGTTGTGTAATGTATTTTTTATAAACTTCATATTGGTAATTTCACATGTTATCATTTGTTGTTGTTCATTTGCAGCATATTGATGTGGCATATATTACTTAAGCAAAAAATATTGCTATCACCTTCCACGTTATCCAAAAGCAAGATGTGCAGTAACAGATTTAGTTTTCGATCAGTATATGACTATTCTGGATGGTATTCATCCTTCAGAAGAAAAGATGAAGATAATTAACAAAAGTAAGCAAAAGAGAATGGAGGATCAAAAAAAGAGCAAATCAAAGAGAAAGAGGATATCCAAACAACAACTTGAAGAAGAATTAGAAGAAGAAGCGGTTATACAGCCACTTACGGACTTTAGTTGGTATGATGAAGAATCAACGAATGAAAAGGTGGCCAACTACGTAAAAGGGGCTCGACCTTTCCTGCGGTATTTCATGGGCATCTGCCAAAAAAGTATTCTTTCCATTTCGACTTAAGCCAAGGACGGGCCAGAAATCTACGCACTACTTTTTTGGAATTCTAGACTTTGAAGATAAAACTATATCGGTGTATGATTTCATGGCCAGTGTAACATACGATCGTGCGATTGAACATGTCAAAATTTATGCCCGGTTGATCCCACACTGTCTCAAATGCTTGAATTTTGGGGAACATAATAAATATTATGGGCAAAGTCCTATGGAAAAATTCAATATTATGTGGATAAACACCCAGCAACAAACTAACAGGTACGTGTTTCGCATTTGTTTTACCATGCATCTTATGTTTATTATTTTTTGCCCTTGTGTTAACTATTCTTCAATTTCTTTTTCATGTGTTTTTTGCAGTGTTGATTGTGGTATATTTGCTCTTAAGTTTATTGATTAGCGGTTGAACAAAGAAGATGTCTTCAATTTCGCTCAAAGTCGGTCATTGACATTAAGGAGAGAATTGGCTGCCAATCTTTGGGCTCATGGAAAGTGGAAAAAAGATAGCGCTATGAAACTCCTGAAGAACAACAAGTACATGATTATGGAGATTTTGAAGAGACTCTCTGTGAATTTTTTGATTAGACGATTGATTGAACATAATTTGTATTTTGTGAATATACATTAATTATTTTTTTAATTCACTTTTTGTGTTATACAAATATGTTTGTGTCTTTTATCATGAATTTTAAGTATATTTTTGTTTGAAAAAACTTAAGCATGAAGTAAATGACTTCTGCTTTTTAAGCTGAAGTTTTGGTTAAAAGTCATAACAAAATTATTGAATCCACCACAAAAACTTCAGCTTATCAGGTGCTGAAGTTTTTGGAAATATACTAAAAAACTTCAGCACATTAGGCCGATGTTTTTTGAAAAAGCTTTGAGATAAAAACTATTGAATCCACCACAAAAACTTCAGCTAATCAGGTGCTGAAGTGTTTGGAAATATACTAAAAAACTTCAGCACATTAGGCCGAAGTTTTTTGAAAAAGCTTTGAGACAAAAACTATTGAATCCACCACAAAAACTTTAGCTTATCATGTGTTGAAGTTTTTGGAAATATACTAAAAAACTTCAGCACATTGGGCCGAAGTTTTTTGAAAAAGCTTTAAGAGAAAAACTATTGAATCCAACACAAAAACTTCAGCTTATCAGGTACTGAAATTTTTGGAAATATACTAAAAATCTTCAGCACATTGGGCCGAAGCTTTTTGAAAAAGCTTTAAGAAAAAACTATTGAATCCAACACAAAAACTTCAACTTTTCATGTGCTGAAGTTTTTGGAAATATACTAAAAAACTTCAGCACATTGGGCCGAAGTTTTTTGAAAAAGCTTTGAGACAAACACTTTAGCATGTTTTGGTATTTTTTTAACTTGATACTTATATTTTTTGCATTTTCTAGCTACTTTTTGTCATTTATCACCTATATCACCTACTTTTTGTTGGCTTATTTTTTACTTTTTTTTATTGCATTTACCAACTACTAGCATTTACCACTTACTTCTTTTGACAAATACTTATCTTGTTACATTCAATTTCTCTGAATAAAAAACAGTTAACAATCTCTTCAGCATTTATAGATATTAAATTGATTAGGTTCACTCTTTTGGCTATATTAACAATCTCTTCACTTGAAAATTTCATAGTCATCCATAGACTTCTATCATATTTCTTTAAATTTGTATTCAAGAAAAACAAGAAAATGTTGGCTAAGACATGCTTATTGGGTGTAGCAGGGAGTTCGTGGGAAGCATAGATAGTGAAGGAGAAGTCGAAATACTTCATATGTGAAAGAGAGTGGCCAGATCAAACACTCGAGCACCAGAACAATTTGCTCTTTTTACTAGTTGCTAAATGTAACTTTTAGGAAAAAGAGCAAATTTCCCGGGGCTCGAGTTTTTGATGTGGCCAGTTTCCGTCACATATGAAGTATTTTGGACTTCTCCTTCACTATCTTTGCTTCCCACGAATTCCCAATGCACACCAGTAAGCATGTCTTTGGCCAATATTTTCTTGTTTTTTTTTTCTTATGAAAGAAGACGGTAGTTGCTAAAAAAATTATAGTACTAAACTTCTTCAACCTGTGTCTGACAGAAAACGCTTTGGTGGAAGACACAGTGAAGGTTCATGGAATGTGGCTAAGAAAACCAAGAAGAGCAACTAGGACATGACTATGGAGAATATGAAGATACTCTGTGAATTTTTTGAATAGAGAATAACTTGTAAACAAAGAACTAATTTTTTCTTTTTTTTCCAAGGATGTAAGAGAAAACAAAATTGAACTTTGTGAATATACATTGTTTTGTGTGAATTATGTGACTTAGATTGATTCAAATATGTTTGTGTATTTTTTCATGAATTTCAAGTATATTTTTGTTGAAATTCAGCATGCTAAACTTGAGCATGAAGTAAATAACTTTTGCTTTTTAAGCTGAAGTTTTGGTTAAAAGTCATAACAAAAGTGTCAAATGTAGGACAAAAACTTCAGCTCATGACTAAATACACTAAATAACTTCAGGAGTTTCTGCGTAAGTTATTTGAAAATTCTTTACGACAAAAACTATCGAATCCAGGACAAAAACTTTAGCTTATCGAGTGCTGAAGTTTTTAAAAATGTACTAAATAACTTCAGCACATTGGGCCGAAGTTTTTTGAAAAAGCTTTAGGACAAAAACTATTGAATTCAACACAAAAACTTCATCTTATCAAGTGTTGAAATTTTTGGAAATATACTAAAAAACGTCAGCACATTGGGCCGAAGTTTTTTGAAAAAGCTTTAAGAGAAAAACTTTAGCATGTTTTTTGTATTTTTTTAAGTTGATAGTTATTTTTTTGCATTTACTATCTACTTTTTGTCTTTTGTCAACTACTTCATCTTTCATTTAAATTTGTTTGACTATATAGTAAATGATTCGAAAAGTTATTTTTCAGGCTGAAGTTATTTTTTTACTATAGAAAAACTGTGGGGCTGAAGTTACATTTCTTTTTGCATTTACCACATACTTGTTTTTACCACCTACTTATCTTGTGTCATTCAATTTCTCTGAACGTAAAACAGTAAAAACAGCTGAAAAGTTACTTTTACATTTATAGATATTAAATTGATTAGGTGAACTCTTTGTCTATATTAACAATCTCTTCACTTGAAAATTTCATAGTCATTTATAGACTTCTATCATATTTCTTTAAATTTATATTTATCCTTAGTCTTTCAGCTTTTGTTAAAGAAATAATGTCTGGTGCAAGCGGAAGTGGGAAGCCTAATATGGATGAAATTATGAAGAAGTGGGAGGCTTTGAAGTGTGAGTGGTACAATAACAAACCAGTGGCTAATCTTATGATTTTGTGGGATCAAATAAAGGCTGATTGGGAGAGAATCAGACCAAAGCTCTGTGCCAATCAATCATTCCAGAACAGGCTTAACATGGAACGTAGTTGTGGAGATTATTCAACCTCGTTCGACAAGGTTGTGCAGCAGTTTGATAGTTTTCAGTTTCCCAGCTGGAACGACTATTCCAAGCTGCAAAACAACCTGAAGACTATTCTTTCTCTTATGGATAGAGTAATTGTCGAACAAAGTCAGCTGCGTGATGAATTCAACAAGTTGAAGATTGATCTTCTTGGATTCAATTTGGTCTTTTGCCCGACTACCCTATAGTTATCTCCGATAGTGATGATGATGAGATATTTAGAGAAATTGAGGAGTACTGTGATGATGATGATGATGATGATGATAATGATGGTGATGATTGTTAGTGTTTGTAATCTTTTTCTTATGTTTCAATGCTATGCTTTTTTGTTTACTTCAGCCCATAGAGCTGAAGTTTTTTAGGTTCATTTTGTATAACTTCAGCTCATAGAGCTGAAGTTTTGTTTGTAATTTGTGTGTTGTTCTGACCTCTTTTTATATCAATGTAATTGTCACCCTCTTTGTTCTTAGCTTTCTATTTGCATTATCCTTGTTATTTGTTGGTATTTGCTTTATACTTCTTAGTTGCAGTATGGTACTTAGTTTTTATTAAGTTCTTTTTCTACAACTTCAGCTTAGAGATGCTGCAACTTTTGTTTGTACATGCGTTTCTTTTTGTGTGCTGTATGCGTGTGTGCGTGTGTGAGTGTTTGTATATGTGTGTGTGTGTGTGTTTGTTTAAGGATATGTATTTCACATACTGTAACCTGAAGTTTTTTCTCGCAGAAGTCATTGCGTACTTTTTTAAAATGCAACCAAACCTGTAAGCCTGCGCAACAAAAATGAGTGATTTGTACTTTAGCAGTATATAAAATTGTCCAAGAGCTTATTTTTTTTATTCCTATGAAAAAAAATCACATTTCAATTATGTCATACAATAAAGAAAGTCTAAATTCAGACCAAGGATTATTGAAGGCTGGAGTATTTTTCAGTGTGTTTCTTGGAATATGGATGAGGTGCTGGAGAAGACAAGCAAGTTGTTCTGTTATGTCCAACTTGTTTACATCGACTGCATTTGGTAGACTTGAATGGTACTGATGATTCAGTCGCAGGTATATGCCTCTTCTTTTGTCTTCTTCCTTGTAAAATCTCTACATCGGGAGGTTTTGTGATCTCAGATTGTACATTTTGTGGTATATTCCATGATTTTTGATCTCCCACGGTATTCACATGTCCTTCATATGTTTTCAACCATGTTTCCCTTGAATACCAATTTGAGCAGTAATCAGATTTCTGCAAATATCTCTTATTAATAGCAGCAATTGCATGTGGACAGGGCAATTCATCAAGTTGGAATTCCAGGCAGTCACAAGTTCTCTTCTTTAAGTCCACAATGAATTCGATCCCTTCACTATTTATTCTAAACAACATTGAGTCAAGGTTGAACACCTAACCAGGAATAAAAAATTAAGACAAACTATATTAATGTATTTTTGCTTCAAAAAGAAAAAGTATGAAATTTTTTAAATCTAAGAAGTAAATCACCGCAACACATATAAAAAGCTGAAGTTAATAAATATACTCACAAACATTTTGCAAGCCAAGTCCATCTTCTTAGTCATCTCTTCTTCTGCCCATATTGGTACTCTGTGAAAAGTTTCATTTGCCTTTTTTCTCCGTTCGTAAAACCACTCTCCCAACTTTTCTTGGATGAAATCTAACATTCTTAAAATAGGCATTTCTCTCCCTTTTAGTAAAACGGAATTCATTGATTCTACCATGTTTGTTGTTAGCATATCATAACGTCGCCGTCGGAACCACGATCGAGCCCATCTCTCGGGAGGCTCTTCCATTATGTAATTGTATGTTTTCTTGTCAATACTTTTGAGTTGGGACATTAACTGATTAAAATCTTCACGTTTGTATGACCTTGGAACACTTTGAAAAAGATTTATTATCGAGGCTTTTGCATGTCTTTGCTTTAAATTTTTCTTAAAGTGATAGAGGTAGATACCATGGTGAGCTTCAGGAAAAACTCTTCTAATCCCATTAGCTGTAACGACCCGGCCGGTCGTTTTTGGAATTTAAGCCCCGATCCCTCATTAACTGCTTCCCCTAAGTATATTTCTGCTATTTTGGTTTGCTGGGACGTTCGGTGTTGGGATTCGGAGTATTTTGGGACACTTAGTCCCTAAATGAGAGCTTAAAAGTTGAAAAATGGTCCGTAATCAGAACAGTGTGAAGACGACGTCGGAATGGAAATCCGATGATTTCGTTAGCTCCGTTAGGTGATTTCGGGGTTGGGAGCGTGTTCGGAATGTATTTTGGAGGCTCGTAGCTCATTTAGGATTGAAATGCCGAAGTTTGGATTTTTAAAGTTTCCGGTCCGATAGTGAGTTTTTGATCCGAGGTTCAAATTGGAATTCCGGAAGTTGCAGTAGTCCCATCATGTCATTTGGGATGTGTGTGCAAAATTTCAGGTCATTCGGACGAGGTTCGGGTAGGTTTTTGATCGAGAGCGTGTTTGGTTGGAATTTGAAATTCTTAGGCTTGAATCCTTGATTAATTCGTATTTCCGGCGTTGTTTTAGGTGGTTTAAGGATTGGTACAAGTTTGAATGATGTTATGGGATATGTACGTAGGTTTGGTGGAGGTCCTGGGGGCCTCGAGTGTGTTCCGGGTGCTCAACGGAGCACTTTGGAGTTGGAAAATATTGCAGAAAACTGAACTCAGCTATTGCAGACTTTTCCTCTTTGCGATTGCGGCCTCCCTCTCGCGTTCGCATAGTTTAATCTTGGAGGGAGGCCAATTTCTTCATCACGTTCGCATAAACTTCACCGCGTTCGTGTACCTATGCCAGTCAGTTCTTCGCGTTCGTGAACCCTTGCACGCGTTCGTGTAGAACAGCTTCTGGACCTCAGCATTTTTCCTTAATCGCGATCGCGTTACAGGCCACGCGTTCGCATAGCTTTAAAAATCCCAGGCCTTCGCGTTCGCATCCTACTCCTCGCGATCGCGAAGAGCATATTTGACATCTTCTATCTTTCCTCTCCGCGAACGCGATCTAATCTCCGCGTTTGCGATGCACTGAGTGTCTGGACAGTATTTAACATTTCAAAAACGAGGGTTAGCCATTTTTAACAAAAACTCAAGCTAGAGAGCTCGGATTTGGGAGAAATTTCGAGGGGTTTTCAAGAGCAACGATTGGGTAACGATTCTCTACTCTCTTATGCTTAATACCCACTAATCTAATCACGATTTCATCTTTAAATTTCGGATTTTGAATGGAAATTGGGTGAAAGTTCATAGACCAAACTATTGGGTTTTGAGGGGGCATTTGACCTCCGATTTGGAAGATTTTTATATGGTTGGACTCGTGAGAGTACGAGGGTTCTGAAAATATGAAAATTAAATTGATTTTTCTTGTTTACTTGTTCATTTTAACTGTAAGTTTGTACCTGTGCTAGCTTAGAGACTCATGTTTAGCTGGTTTACCTGCTTATTTGCTTTAACTGTGCTATTTGTACTATGTGAAGCATGTTAGGCTATAATTTACTACTTCGTGTCTTGATTTTTAGCATTGTTCCGAGATTTAGGAATCGTTATTGTTGTGTGTTTAATTTGGGACTAAGGGACGGCTTCCCGGGAGATCCCTTGTTCTTGAGATATTCTGGACTGAGGGTGCGGGATACCAAGAGATCCCTGGCACATGTGTTTCTATATATATATTGGGATACCAAGAGATCCCCGACTTACTTATTGAGGATACTAAGAGATCCTCGGGATACCGAGAGATCCCTAGTGTTAATGATGAGGATACTAAGAGATCCTCGGGATACCAAGAGATACCCCGGCTACTATTCCTTGTGAGGGCAGTTTTCCGTGTATTGTTACCTTTGCTTTCTATTATTGTTCTTCCTTATTTACCTGATTTAGATTCTCCCTGTAGACTTTATTTAAACTCTTTCTGTTATCTCATTATTTATTATGTTATCTCAGTAGGGCCCTAACCTTTCTCGTCACTACCCAACCGAGGTTAGGCTTGGCACTTACTGAGTACCGCTATGGTATACTCATGCCCTTCCTGTGCATGTTTTTCATGTGCAGATCCAGGTACTTCCTCCCAGACGTATCATCCTCGCGGTGTAGAGTCCTAGCTGAGACTTGAGGTATATCTGCTACGTTCGCAGACCAGGAGTCTCTACTCTATTCCGGCTTTAGCAGATAGTTCCTTTTCTTTCCCTTCATGTTGTTTAAACATTCTGGTGTAGAGCAGTTTATTATATTCTATTAGCCTGTGTTTTCCCGTGAGTTTTTGGGTTTTGGGATTTAGTTATAGACTTCCGCATATTTTGAGTTGTATAGGCTGAGTGGCCTTATATATACAGTTGTTACTTCCGCATGTTCAGTTTTAATTTATTATTCCGCAAATGTTAACTCGTTATTTCGCACTGTTAGGCTTACCTAGTTGTAGGAACTAGGTGCCATCACGACATGTTCATGGAGGGTGAACTGGGGTCGTGACATTAGCGATCGATTGGTTTCTATCTGACAAGAAAACCAGTTCACGACGGACTTGAATTGCTTTTCTCATTTCCCCAATGAACCAAATGTATGCCTCATTGTTTTCTGATTCTGCTACACCAAAACATAGAGGAAAGATTTGATTGTTTGCATCCTTTGATACAGCAATAAATAGAACACCACGATATTTGGACTTTAAAAATGTTGCATCTACTGCAATAACGGGTCTACAGTAGGACCAACCAGCTACTGATAAAGTAGGAGCAAAGAACATGTAAGCAAATCTGTACAGTGAAACAAAAAAAAAATCATAAGGTGTGAAGTTTTTCAAATAGGAACATTTGAAACTTCAGGCTGATGGTTAGTATTGTTTTGCTTACCTATTCTGCGCATCTCTTTTATGCGTGTGTACGTTCCTGGGTTTTTGGCCACCATCATGTGTAGGTATGAAGGAAGAATCTGGTAGTTCTCTTCAGGTGTTCCCCTTATGCAAGCAACAGCTTTTTGAATAGCACGCCATGCCTTGTGATAACCAATGTTAATTTCAAATTTCTTTTTCATTTCATTTTCTACAAAGGCTGGTGTAACCTCTATCTTTTTGTCTCGAACATGTTCTATAATTTGTTCACTTATAAAATTTGATGTAGCATGCTTCTGATCTGATTTTCTTGCATCAACCGAGCATTCATGGATGTTATGATATTTTATCACCCTAAACAGTGTTGAATGTTTTATTCTGGTAGCACGTACATTCCAACCACATTTGTCCACGATGCATTTCAGCTCGTATCTCTTGGAACATGATCTAACAATAGTGAATTCAACTTTCTGGTTTATCTCCAAGCTGCAAAAAAATTTAGTCATGTTTTGTTTCTTCTCAAAGATTGATCCGACACTTATCTCCTCGGGCAACGCATCGTGCCTTAGTATTTTACATGGTGGAGATTCTTTCAGCTTTCTCCTCACTCTTTTTCTTGATTTCTGAGTAGCACAAGAAGTTTCAACAATTTCTTCAATTCTATCTGATGGTATCGGTATAAGCTCCATGTTTACTTCATCTTCGTTGTTGCTTATCATTGCAGAAGGTAACAAAAAACTTTGTTGGATTATGTGTTGGTTGTCAATTTGCATTATTAGCTGTCCTTCTTCTTCTTGCTCATCGACAAACTGGTATGAATTTATTGGAGGAGGGGGTAATTATGGCAGCACTATATATTCTGAAGCAGCTGTAATGTTAGAAGGTTGTTGCCCATTGTCTACTTCCATTATTGGTTGTCGTACTTCCTGTTGATAGTCAACCTCAGGTTCTGAATCTATCGCATATGCAAGACATTGGTTAAGTGCTGCAGATTCTGAAGGTTGTATTTTTTCGATGACGAAATGGCAATTCTTATAGGTTGAATCAGTTGTAAGCAAATGTATACACGTATTGAGTTCTTCATCCGAAGTTACAAACATTCCTTTGCTTGTATTTAGTTTGATATCGAACCATACTTTTAGTACATATCTGGTTGAATCAATATTTGCAACTTCACTAATTTTCTTCAGGAAACTATTGAATGATATGTCCTTATTAAGTAGAACATGTTTTGTATCATGATCCAAGTATTTGAAATCAGGAGTCCAACTCCCATTGAAAGTTATAACAACGCAAATCGGATTCATCCTGTAGATTGTAGTTTTGGTTAAAAGTCATAACAAAAGTGTCAAATGTAGGACAAAAACTTCAGCTCATCACTAAATACACTAAATAAACAAAAGCTTACGACAAATACTATCGAGTGCAGGAGAAAAACTTCAGCTCATCAAGTGCTGAAGTTTTTAGAAATGAACTAAATAACTTCAGGACATTGAGCTGAAGTTATTTGAAAAAGCTTTAGGACAAAAACTATCGAGTGCAGGAGAAAAACTTCAGCTTATCAAGTGCTGAAGTTTTTTGAAATGAACTAAATAACTTCAGCACATTGAGCTGAAGTTATTTGAAAAAGCTTTTTGACAAAACCTATCGAGTGCAGGAGAAAAACTTCAGCTTATCAAGTGCTGAAGTTTTTAGAAATGAACTAAATAACTTCAGCACATTGAGCTGAAGTTATTTGAAAAAGCTTTTTGACAAAACCTATCGAGTGCAGGAGAAAAACTTCAGCTTATCAAGTGCTGAAGTTTTTAAAATGAACTAAATAACTTAAGCACATTGAGCTGAAGTTTTAGAAAATGAATTCAACAAACTTGAGCACGTTTCAGCATTAATTGCATAGTACACAGGAGTGAACATAATAAAGACAATTAAAGTAGTAATTATATTCCGTTGGGGTTATGTGTTAGTGTAATAATTACATTCCTATCACATTCATGCACGCTTTTCTTTAGACAACGTTTAAAATTCCTCTTTGCCTTTTCATATACCATGCACAAGTTTTTTTCACCTATAAAAGCACGCTATACTTTGAGAGTTTATTCACTCAAACAAATATATTCTAGCAGACATAAAATACAAAAAGAAGAAAAATGGATGCTGTCATCAGGCAAATAGTAGAAGAAATGAAGCAAGACATTATGGAGGCCTTTGAGTTAAAACTGGATGAACTCATAGACAAATACGACAGGGAGCTCGAAGAAATCAACAACAAGCTCGACACGCTTCTGATGTATACAAGATTTGATAATCTTGCTGATGAAGATGCTCGTCCATCTGGTAGTGACAACGACGATGACGATGACGATGATGATATGGACAATTAGTTTTTCTTTTTGTTATTTATGTTAATTTATCGTTTTAATGAAATGTTAAGTTTTTCTTACAAGTTTTTTATGCGTTTTTTCTAATGTTAAGTTTATGTTAATTAGTTTTTCTTGCTTAAGTATTAAATATTAACTGAAAAACTTCAGCTCTGCCTGCTGAAGTTTTTAAATATTAACTTTTTAAATATTAACTAAAAAACTTCAGCACATATGCTGAAGTTTTTTGTGCAGTATGTAAATTTAATTTATGTTTTTTTTACCTAGTGTAGGAGGAAAACTTCATCAGCTCATATTGCTGAAGTTTTTACAGATTACGTAAAAATCTTCGGCAACTAATGCTTATGTTTTTTTTGTAATATAAAATTTTAATTTATGTTTAATATTTAACCAGTGTAGGAGGAAAACTTCAGCTCGTTTTGCTGAATTTTTTAAATATGAACTAAATAACTTCAGCTTGTTTAACAAATAAACAATGATAACACTCATATAACTCGTTTTAATGAAGTTTTTAGATATGAACTAAATAACTTCAGCTTGTTTAGCAAATAAACCAACAATTTCAGCATATTTGTCGGATTAAAATGTTAGAAGTGAACGTCAAACAGATTTAGAATGCAAATTCAGCATATCAGTGAAGTTCATGAAACAAATTCAATCAATCAAAATGAGATGAATTTGAATACTTACAATGTATATTGAAATTTTGAATTTGAATCTGGTTCAAATCTGGTTTGCGATAGGCAATCTTAGGAGAGACGAAGTGATAGAGGAGATACGACTCTGGAATTTGAATCTGGGTATGGTTGATGCATTTTTTATATGTTTTGGAAGGGGTATAATGGTCATATTAATACTGATTTTTTGTTAGTTGGTTACCAAATCAATAGTTTTTAAAAATAGGGTATAGGTTAAAAGGTGGCATAAAAATAGGGTGCGGCTGCAAATCCCCCCAATATCAGTAAAAAAGAAGATAAAATTATATTGAGCTTTGAATAGAATATAACGTATGTTTGCTAGAAAATTCGTGTACTTTACAACGATAATAGAGCTCACTATTATATTTGCACCTAGGGAACAAGGTCCTAGTATCGGTGACGACCCAGCCAGTCGTCTTAAGAATTAACGCCTCGATATCCTATTAACTGCTTTCCCCAAGTTTATTTCTTCCATTTTGATTTGCCGGGACACTCGGTTTTGAGTTTCGAAGAGTTCTGGGACACTTAGTCCCTAAATGAGAGCTTAAGTGTTGGAAAATGGTCCATAGTCAGAATAGTGTGAAGACAGCCTCGGAACGGAAACCCGATAGTTCCGTAAGGTTTTTAGGTGATTTCGGGATTGGGAGCGTGTTCGTAATGTTTTTTGGAGGTTTGTAACTAATTTAGGCTTGAAATGCCGAAAGTTCGAATTTTGAAGTTTCCAGTGCAATAGTGAGATTTTGATCCGAGGGTCAGAATGGATTTCCGGAAGTTGTAGTAGCTCCGTCATGTCATTTGGGATGTGTGTGTAGAATTTCAAGTCATTCAGACGTGGTTTGGTTAGGTTTTTGATCGAAAGCGTGTTTTGAGAGAAAATGAAGTTCTTAGGCTTAAATCAGTGATTAATTCGAGTTTCTGATGTTGTTTTAGGTGTTTTAAGGATTGGTACAAGTTTGAATGGGGTATTAGGTGATGTTGGTGCTTTGGGTTGAGGTCCAGGGGGCCTCGGGGTTATTTCGGATGGTTGACGGGAAGATCGGAGAAGTGTTGCAACAGCTGAAGCATTGCTGCTTCTAGTATTTTCGCATCTGCGGCTTGGGAATCGCAGATGCGGCGTGGAGGACTGTAGAAGAGGGGTTGGCCAGGCTCATCAGGCTCCGCAGATGCGGTGGAATTTTCGCAGAAGCGGATCCGCATCTGCGAGATCAGGACCGCAGGTGCGGAATTTGGTATTTTTAATGAAGCCGCAGAAGCGGCTTAAGTTCCACAGAAGCGGGACCGCAGGTGCGGTCCCTTGAACGCAGAAGCGGAAACCATTGGACTGAAATATGAAATTCAAGGTTTTTGTTTCAAAAGTTAGAAAAATCAAATTGGAGCTCGGGAAAGGGCGATTTTGAGAGGGATTTGAAGAGGAGATCATTGGGTAACGTTTCTTTAACCCTTTCTAGTTATATTCCATCAATATATAGTTAATTCTATCATTTAAATTCCGATTTAAATTCCGATTGGGGATCAAAAATTGGGAAAAATTAGAAGAAACTTCTTAGACTCGTGAGAGTACGAGGGTTCTGAAAATGTAAAAATTATTCGGTTTCGAGACGTTGGCCTGAGGGACGTTTTGGTCATTTTACCTAAATTCGCGTCTTAGCTTTAAATTTAATAGTAGAATCAGTTGCTTGAGATGTTATTTACGATATGTAATTGAATTGAATAGATTTGGGCCATTTGGAGTCGGATGCTCGTGGCAAAGGTGTGGTTTCGAGTTGATCTTGGAGCCGGTTTGAGGTAAGTGACTTCTAACCTTATGTGGGGGACCTTTCCCCTTAGGATATGATATTTGGTAATTGAATGCCTTGTACGTGAGGTGACGAGCGCGTACTTGAGCTAATTGTTGAAAAGTCCGATTTTACTTTAAATATTTAGATTGAGTTTCTTTCTTATCCGCTTTATTTTATTTGCAATTATAGACAGTGTTAGACAGAAAAGCATGTTTAGTTGTTCTAAATTGTCTATTTGTTCAAGTTGCCTTGTTTGCACTACGTGAAGCATGTTAGGCTAGAACTACCTGTTGCCTTGTATTTTGTGAGCTTCATTTCTGAATATTCTTCGTGTTTTGACTGCGTATTTACATTGGGACTACGGATGTGGGATTTCGGTAGCTCCCCCCTTGTTTATTTACTTTGGGACTACGGGTTAGATTCCCGGTAGATCCCCCTGCACATTTAATTTGGGACTGCAGGTTAGATTCCCGATAGATCCCCCTGCACCTTGATAGCTGGACTACGGGACGGTATTCCGGGACATCCTTCGGATATACTCATATGATGGACTACGGGACGGTATCCCGGGAGATGCTTGGACAGTTGATGAAAAGGACTACAGGACGGTATCCTGGGAGATCCTCGTTGTTGGTATTGGTATTGAGCTGTTTTACTCTGTGTTGTCTTATTCTCTGAGTGTTAATTGTTGCCTTATATAACCTGTCTTACTTCATAGCTGTACTCATTACTTCCGTTTATTTCATGTTGTTGCAAGATTTATTATTATGCTTATTCTCAATAGGGCCCTGACCTTCCTCGCCACTACCCAACTGAGGTTAGGCTTGGCACTTACTGAGTACCGCTGTGGTGTACTCATGCCCCTTCTGCGCATGTTTTTCATGTGCAGATCCAGGTACTTTATCCCAGGCGTATCACTCTCGAGGCGGAGAGATCTAGCAGAGACTTCGAGGTACATCTGCCGCGTCTGCAGACCAGGAGTCTCTATCTTATTCTCGCTTTAGCAGTTAGCTTTTCCTTTCGTACATTTGCTTTAGACATTCCGGAGTTAGAGCCGTGTATTAATTTCTGTTAGCTTGTGTTCCCGTGAGTTTCCGGGTTTTGGGATGATATTGTAGTCTTCCGCATTATTGGGTTGTATATGCCGAGCGTCATTTATATACAGTTACCCTTCTAGTTTGTTTAGCTTAATTATTTGTTTCTGCAATTTATGTTATTTCCGCATTGTTAGGCTTACCTAGTCGTAGGGACTAGGTGCCATCACGACATGTTCACGGAGGGCGAACTGGGGTCATGACAAGTTGGTATCAGAGCTCTAGGTTCATCGGAGTCACGGAACACAGGCCAGTTTATTAGAGTCTCGCTGATCGGTACGGAGACGTCTGTACTTATCTACGGGAGGCTATGTAACTGTTAGGAAAATTCCACTTCTTTTGATTCCCTTGTCGTGCGAGATTTTGACATCACAACTAAACTTCTGTCTTTCTATTCTCTCACAGATGGTGAAGACACGCGCTACCCGAGATGATCAGGCACCCGCGCCCCCTACCGCAGCCGTCAGAGGCCGGGGCCGGGGTAGAGGCCGATAACGCGCTCGTGGTGCAGCCAGAGCACCCGCGCGAGCTGCCGCCGAGGTACCACCAGCAGTACCAGCCGGAGTCCAGACACCCGATACGTCTGCCACTACTACTCCAGCACTCCAGGAGACTTTGGCACAGTTCATGAGTATGTACACCACTCTGGCTCAGGCAGGGTTGCTTCCCCTTGCTGCAGCCACATCCCAGGCCGGGGGAGGAGTACAGACTCCCGCCGCCCGCACTCCTGAGCAGCGAGTGCATGTTGAGCAGGCCCCAGAGGTTATACCTGCACTGGCTGCAGTACCAGTTCAGCCCGAGGATAGGGCAGCAGCTTCAGAGAATGAGCAACAGAGACTTGAGAAGTTCAAGAAATATGATCCTCTGGTATTCAGTGGGTTAGCATCAGAGGATACCTTGGGATTTCTGGAGGAGTGCTACCGTATTCTCCGCACTATGGGCATATCAGGATCGAGCGGCGTTTCCTTCACTACTTTTCAGCTTTGAAGAGCCGCCTATTAGTGGTGGCGTACTTATGAGTTAGACAGTCCGGACGAGTCAGCTTCCCTGACTTGGGCTCAGTTTTCAGACATGTTCACGAGGGAGTATGTTCCCCATAGTCTTAGGGATGCTTGGCGCGTTGAGTTTGAGCGTTTGCGCCAGGGTACTATGACTGTCTCGGAGTATGCTGTCCGCTACATTGACTTGGCTAGACATGCCCCAGCTTTGGTTTCTTCAGTCCGTGAGAAGGTTCGCCGGTTCATTGAGGGGCTTATTCCCAGCATCAGATCTAGCATGGCTCGTGAGTTAGAGACGGATGTGTCTTATCAGCAGGCGGTGAGTATTGCTAGGAGGATTGAGGGTATGCATGCTAGGGACAGGGAGGAGAGGGAGGCCAAGAGGTCTCGAGAGTCGGTTCATTTTTCTGGTGCCCGTGCCCCAGCTGCAGGTTGTCATGGTAGGGGTCATATAGGTTGCCCCGTTCATTCAACTCTTCTAGCAGCCAGTGGTATTCCAGCTCCACCTAGGTCTCAGGAGCCTTATTATGCACCTCCAGTCTCTAGTGCGCCTCCTGCACGGGGTGCTTCCGGCGGTCAGTCCAGCAGACCTGGCCCGAGCCAGTCACAGCCGCCACGTCTTCCCAGAGCTTGTTTTGAGTGTAGTGACACACGCCACATGGTGAGAGATTGCCCCAGACTCAGGAGGGGTGCTCCTTCGCAGGCTCCTCAGCCACAGCAGGCCCCGCAAAGCTCTCAGGCTATGGTTCCAGCACCAGCTGCCACTCCACCGGCCCAGCCAGCCAGAGGTGGAGGTCGAGGAGGTAGAGGTCGCCCTCGAGGGGGAGGCCAGGCTAGATATTATGCTCTTCCAGGCCGTACTGAGGCCGCCGCCTCCGATTCTGTCATCATAGGTACTATCTTGGTCTGTCACAGAGATGCATCGGTTCTATTCGATCCAGGCTCCACATACTCTTATGTGTCTTCTTACTTTGCTCCATATTTGGGGGTACCTCGGGATTCTTTGAGTTCCCCCGTTTATGTTTCTACTCCTGTGGGAGATTCTCTTGTTGTGGACCGCGTTTACCGGTCATGTTTGGTTATTCTTGGTGGTTTTGAGACCAGGGCTGACTTATTATTACTCAGCATGGTTGATTTTGATATTATCTTGGGCATGGACTGGTTGTCGCCCCATCATGCTATTCTTGATTGTCACGCCAAAACCGTGACACTGGCCATGCCAGGTGTACCGCATATTGAGTGGAGTGGTGCTTTAGATCACACTCCCAGTAGAGTTATCTCTTTCCTTAAAGCTCGGCGTATGGTTGATAAGGTGTGCTGCTTACTTAGCTTTGTGAGAGATGTTAGTCTGATACCCCTTCCGTTGATTCAGTCCCAGTGGTACGGGATTATCTCGATATGTTTCCAGCTGATCTTCTGGGCATGCCGCCCGATAGAGACATTGATTTTGGCATTGATCTGTTGCCGGGCACTTAGCCCATTTCCATTCCTCCGTATCGTATGGCTCCTCCTGAGTTGAAGGATCAGTTGCAGGAATTGCTTGATAAGGGTTTTATTCGCCCCAGTGTTTCACCGTGGGGTGCTCCTGTCTTATTTGTGAAGAAAAATGATGGTTCCATGCGTATGTGCATTGATTATCGCCAGTTGAACAAGGTTACGGTGAAGAACTGTTATCCTTTGCCTCGCATTGATGATCTGTTTGACCAGCTTCAGGGCGCACATGTGTTTTCTAAGATTGACTTGCGCTCAAGTTACCATCAGTTGAAGATTCGGGAGCCAGATATCCCAAAGACTGCCTTCAGGACTCGGTATGGTCATTACGAGTTCCTTGTTATGTCATTTGGGTTGACCAATGCCCCAGCAGCTTTCATGCATTTGATGCACAGTGTGTTCAGGTCATATCTCGTCTCATTTGTTATTGTTTTTATTGATGATATTCTGGTGTATTCTCGGAGTCGGGAAGATCATGAGCAGCACCTGAGGACCGTGCTTCAGACCCTGAGAGAGAAGAAGTTATATGCAAAGTTCTCAAAATGTGAGTTTTGGTTGAGTTCTGTGGCATTCTTAGGCCACGTGGTTTCGAGTGAGGGCATTCGGGTGGATCCGAG
Source organism: Nicotiana attenuata (assembly GCF_001879085.1). Lineage (NCBI taxonomy): Eukaryota > Viridiplantae > Streptophyta > Magnoliopsida > Solanales > Solanaceae > Nicotiana > Nicotiana attenuata. The sequence goes on from NW_017671228.1 coordinate 315,913, forward strand.
GAAGATAGAGGCCGTGCAGAGTTGGCCCAGGCCGTCCTCAGCTACAGAGATTCGCAGTTTCCTTGGTTTGGCGGGCTACTACCGTCGTTTTGTGGAGGGATTTTCATCGATTGCGGCCCCTATGACTAGATTGACCCAGAAGGGTGCCCCATTTCAGTGGACGGAGGAGTGTGAGGCGAGCTTTCAGAAGCTCAAGACAGCTTTGACTACAACCCCAATTTTGATATTGCCTACCGGTTCGGTGTCTTATACTGTTTATTATAATGCCTCGAGAGTTGGCCTCGGAGCGGTGTTGATGCAGGATGGTAGGGTGATTGCCTACGCGTCCAGACAGTTGAAGATACATGAGAAGAATTATCCTGTCCATGATCTTGAGTTAGCTGCTATTGTTCATTCCTCGAAGATCTGGCACCATTATTTGTACGGTGTGCCTTGTGAGATCTATGCTGATCACCGTAGTTTGCAGCACTGTTCAAGCAAAAGGATCTAAATTTGTGCCAGAGGAGATGGTTAGAGTTGCTGAAGGACTATGATATTACTATTCTGTATCACCCGGGCAAGGCCAATGTGGTGGCGGATGCCTTGAGTCGCCGGGCGGAGAGTTTGGGGAGTTTCGCATATTTACCAGCTTCAGAGAGGCCTATGGCGATGGATGTTCAGGCCTTAGCTAGCCAGTTTGTGATATTGGATCTTTCGGAGCCCAGTCGGGTTCTAGCTTGTGTGGTTTCCCGGTCTTCTTTATTTGATCGTATCAGGGAGCGGCAGTATGACGACCCTCATTTGCTTGTCCTTAAGGACAAGGTTCAGCGTGGTGACGCCAGAGATGTGACCATCGGAGATGACGGGGTATTGAGGATGCAGGGCCGAATTTGTGTGCCCAATGTCGTGAGCTTCGAGAGTTAATTTTAGCAGAGGCCCATAGCTCGCGGTACCATCCATCCGGGTGCCGCGAAGATTTACCGGGACTTGGGAAGCACTATTGGTGGAGGCGGATGAAGAAAGATATAGTTGGGTATGTGTCTAGATGCCTCAACTGCCAGCAGGTGAAGTATGAGCACCAGCGACCGGGTGGTTTGCTTCAGCAGATAGAGATTCCGGAGTGGAAATGGGAGCGCATCACCATGGACTTTGTATCGGGACTCCCACGGACCCTGAAGAAGTTTGATGCCATTTGGGTTATTGTGGATTTGCTGACCGAGTCCGCTCATTTCATTCATGTGTGTACCACTTATTCATCGGAGCGGTTGGCGGAGATTTATATCCGGGAGATCGTCCGTCTGCATGGTATTCCAGTTTCCGTTATTTCAGATAGAGGTACTCAGTTCACATCGCGGTTCTGGAGAGCCGTGCAGCAAGAGCTAGGTACTCGGGTGGAGTTGAGCACAACATTTCACCCCCAGAGGAACGGACAATGCGAGTGCACTATTCAGATTCTTGAGGATATGCTTTGTGCGTGTGTGATTGAGTTTCGAGGGTCTTGAGATCAGTTCTTGCCATTGGTAGAGTTTGCTTACAACAACAGTTATCAATCCAGTATTCAGATGGCGTCGTATGACGCTTTATATGGTAGGAGGTATAGATCTCCGGTGGGTTGGTTTGAGCCGGGTGAGGCCAGGCTATTGGGCACAGAGTTGGTTCAGGACGCATTGGAGAAGGTTAAGATGATTCAGGATAGACTCCGTACAGCCCAGTCCAGATAGAAGAGCTACGCGGACAGGAAGGTTCGTGATGTTTTGTATATGGTTGGTGAGCGGGTTCTGCTTCGGGTTTCGCCTATGAAAGGCGTCATGAGGTTTGGGAAGAAAGGGAAGTTGAGTCCGAGGTTTATTGGCCCTTTTGAGATTTTGAGGCGAGTTGGGGAGGTTGCTTATGAGATTGCCTTACCTCCTAGTTTGGCCGGGGTTCATCCGGTATTTCATGTTTCGATGCTCCGGAGGTATCACGGTGACCCGTCGCACGTGTTGGATTTCAATTCATTCCAGTTGGACAAGGATCTATCCTATGCTGAGGAGCCAGTGGTTATATTGGACAGGCAGATCAGAAAGTTGAGGTCAAAGAACATTGCTTCAGTAAAGGTTCAGTGGCGGGGTCAGCCGGCCGAGAAGGCGACCTGGGAGACCGAGCAGGATATGCGCAGCAGTTACCCTCATCTTTTCACTACTTCATGTATGTCTTTATGCTCGTTCGAGGATGAACGAATGTTTAAGTGTAGGAGGATGTGACGACCCAGCCAGTCGTCTTAAGAATTAACGCCTCGATCCCCTATTAACTGCTTTCCCCAAGTTTATTTCTGCCATTTTGATTTGCCGGGACGTTCGGTTTTGAGTTTCGAAGAGTTCTGGGACACTTAGTCCCTAAATGAGAGCTTAAGTGTTGGAAAATGGTCCATAGTCAGAACAGTGTGAAGACGGCCTCGGAACGGAAACCCGATGGTTCCGTTAGCTTTGTTAGGTGATTTCGGGGTTGGGAGCGTGTTCAGAATGTGTTTTGGAGGTTTGTAGCTAATTTAGGCTTGAAATGCCGAAAGTTCGAATTTTGAAGTTTCCAGTGCAATAGTGAGATTTTGATCCGAGGTTCGAAATGGAATTCCGGAAGTTGCAGTAGCTCCGTCATGTCATTTCGGATGTGTGTGTAAAATTTCAGGTCATTCAGCCGTGGTTGGGTTAGGTTTTTGATCGAAAGCGTGTTTTGAGAGAAAATGAAGTTCTTAGGCTTAAATCAGTGATTAATTCGAGTTTCCGATGTTGTTTTAGGTGTTTTAAGGATTGGCACAAGTTTGAATGGGGTATTAGGTGATGTTGGTGCTTTGGGTTGAGGTCCCTGGGGCCTCGGGGTGATTTCGGATGGTTGACGGGAAGATCGGAGAAGTGTAGCAGCATCTGAAGCATTGCTGCTTCTTGTATTTTTACATCTGCGGCTTGGGAACCGCAGATGCGACATGGAGGACCGCAGAAGCGGGGTTGGCCAGGCTCATCAAGCTCCGTAGATGCGGTGAATTTCCGCAGAAGCGGATCCGCATCTGCGAGATCAGGACCGCATGTGCGGAATTTTGGATTTTTAATGAAACCGCAGGTGCAGTCCCTTGACCGCAGAAGCGGAAACCACTGGACTGAAATATGAAATTCAAGGTCTTTGTTTCAAAAGTTAGAAAAATCAAATTGGAGCTCGGAAGAGGGTGATTTTGAGAGGGATATGAAGAGGAGATCATTCGGTAACGTTTCTTTAACCCTTTCTATTTATATTTCATCAATCTATAGTTAATTTTATCATTTAAATTCGGATTGGGGATCAAAAATTGGGAAAAAGTGGAAGAAACTTCTTAGACTGAATTATTGAGTTTTGAGTGGGTGTTTGACCTCCGATTTGGGAGATTTTTATATGCTTAGACTCGTGAGAGTACGAGGGTTCTGAAAATGTAAAAATTATCCGGTTCCGAGATGTTGGCTTGAGGGACGTTTTGGTCATTTTACCTAAATTCGTGTCTTAGCTTTAAATTTAATAGTAGAATCAGTTGCTTGAGATGTTATTTACGATATATAATTGAATTGAATTGATTTGGGACATTTGGAGTCGGATAATCGTGGCAAAGGTGTGGTTTCGGGTTGATCTTGGAGCCGATTTGAGGTAAGTGGCTTGTCTAACCTTGTGTGGGGGACCTTTCCCCTTAGGATATGATATTTGGTAATTGAATGCCTTGTACGTGAGGTGACGAGCGCGTACTTGAGCTAATTGTTGAAAAATCCGATTTTACTTTAAATATTTAGACTAAGTTTCTTTCTTATCCGCTTTATTTTATTTGCAATTATAGATTGTGTTAGCCAGAAAAGCATGTTTAGTTGTTCTAAATTGTCTATTTGTTTAAGTTGCCTTGTTTGCACTACGTGAAGCATGTTAGGCTAGAACTACCTGTTGCCTTGTATTTTGTGAGCTTCATTTCTGAATATTCTTCGTGTTGTGACTGCATATTTACATTGGGACTACGGATGTGGGATTCCGGTAGCTCCTCCCCCCTTGTTTGTTTACTTTGGGACTACGGGTTAGATTCCCGGTAGATCCACCTGCACATTTACTTTTGGACTGCGGGTTAGTTTCTCGATAGATCCCCCTGCACCTTGATAGTTGGACTACGGGACGGTAGCCCGGGAGATCCTTCGGATATACTCATATGATGGACTACGGGACGGTATCCCGGGAGCTCCTTGGACAGTTGATGAAATGGACTACATGACGGTATCCTGGGAGATCCTCGTTGTTGGTATTGGTATTGAGCTGTTTTACTCTGTGTTGTCTTATTCTCTGAGTGTTAATTGTTGCCTTATATAACCTGTCTTACTTCATAGCTGTACTCATTACTTCCGTTTATTTCATGTTGTTGCAATATTTATTATTATGTTTATTCTTAGTAGGGCCCTGACCTTCCTCGCCACTACCCAACCGAGGTTAGGCTTGGCACTTACTGAGTACCGCTATGGTGTACTCATGCCCCTTCTACGCATGTTTTTCATGTGCAGATCCAGGTACTTCATCCCAGGCGTATCACTCTCGAGGCGGAGAGACCTAGCAGAGACTTCGAGGTACATCTGCCGCGTCCGCAGACCAGGAGTCTCTATCTTATTCTAGCTTTAGCAGTTAGCTTTTCCTCTCGTACTGTTGTTTTAGACATTCTGGTGATAGAGCAGCGTATTACCTTCCATTAGCTTGTGTACCCGTGAGTTTCCGGGTTTTGGGATGATATTGTAGACTTCCGCATTATTGGGTTGTATATACTGAGCGTCATTTATATGCAGTTACCCTTCTCGTTTGTTTAGTTTAATTAATTGTTTCCGCAAGTTATGTTATTTCCGCATTGTTAGGCTTACCTAGTCGTAGGGACTAGGTGCCATCACAACATGTTCATGGAGGGCGAACTAGGGTCGTGACAATATCAAGCCTCTCTTTAATGTCAATTATGAGGGCCATTGAAGAATGTATAACGGCAGGTAATGAATGTCATATTTGACGGGCCGTGTGCTGAATGCCATAGAATATTCCTCATTAAATGCTACCGAGTGGCACACATTTATTTTATCTTTATGAGTATTAATTTCTCTAGTAACATACGGGATTGTTGCCTTCGGATTCAACTATCTTCTGTCTTCGGCTCCACGTGTCACTTCCTCATGAACATATTTTACCCTATACAGTTGCCGTGTACGTAAGATCTAATATGGTCCGTATGTCACACATAGCAAAAACTTAGTGGACCGGGCTAATCTTTTATTATAAAAGCACTAACATGGAAGGGAAGAACTACTGAATTGTGGTAATAGACGTTTCCTTAAATCAGTTGTATCCCTCTTTTCTTTTGTCAGACCAAACATGGGAAAGCTTTTATCATTTTCCTTTCTGATGTTCTAAACGTCAATACCACACAAGAGGGGGGGGGGATGATTTGTGTGGTACTCAATTTTTCGCTTAAACTGCTTCTGGAAGGACATGGTTCTTCTAGGTGTACTTATTACTACTGTTTGCAGAATTAAAAGTACATAAAATAAAGAACACATAGATTTTACGTGGACAACACCTGGCTCAAAAGGTGAAAAGACCACGACCTACTACTCAGTAGGATAGTCCCAAACTTCCACTAAAATCACTGAGCCAAAACAGCATTTACAAACTCTTGTAAACCTAAGGATTAAACTCTAATCTCGGTGTGGCACACAACCTCAACTACTGCGACACTTTCAAGTTAACTCTAACTTGAATACTCAAATAATACAATTGCTTCTATGAAAGCTGAAAGGTACAATATGAAACACCTACTACAATTGAACTAGAAATAAAGAAAGACACATAAAACTCTCTATGGAGCTGGTTCTTCAATCTGGTTCATGTAGCTTCTGGATTGCACACTTGAATCACACACGAACTGCTTGCAAAAAGCCTTGCTATTTTGCTCCCAATTCACATTTAACTTCTGCATTTTTGTGCAACACATTTAATGTGAGAACATCCTGCAATTTATATAGTTAGTAGATGAAGAAATAACTAGAGTTCTGATGCAACTCTTCCTTGGTGGAAGAGTTCTAGTTGATTTCAACTTCTAACTCCTTCCCTATCTTGACTTGTGTTCTCTTTGATTAAGGACTCCTTCTCCTTATCAATTATGCAACCTTTTCGATCAGGAGATATTAAATACACCAAGTTAAGCTTATATCCTTCACGTGCATCCCATATGCTTGAATCTGCCCGTTTTTGTGAACCCGAGGGATGGACCACTGGATGGACCTGGTTCATGCCGGAGTTCCTTTGTCAGTCTTCAAAACTAACCTTTACTTGGGCCAACACTTTCCTTCTCCAGTTTTCCCACAACATAAATAGCATTTGAATATATGAACTAAAACCAATTTAATGATAAATTCAGGGGAAAACCTCTCCCACGACAACTATGTATTTGGGATCTTTATACAAATAGCCAGTTGGATTCATTATTTACTTTTTCTGATCGGTATATATTGATTATACACTGATTATAGATAATTATACATGAATTAAATATATATTACGTATCCATCAAATAATTCTACTTTAAACGACCGGGTAGGGTTATTTTGGTTTTTTAGAAAGAAAGAAATAACGTAACAATGAATTAATTAATATTAATGAATAATTAAAAAAAGGTTAGTTAAGAACTTAAAAACTATTAACCGTAAACCATTGCAATTATAGTCATTTAATGGAGATGTTCGCCTTTGTTGGAATGAAGATGAATGAACAAGCACTAGAGCAATGAAATTTGGAGAAAATATGAAAGAGGTCACTATACTGGGGGTGGG